>NW_024582565.1:714542-734589 GCF_018398535.1 Haplochromis burtoni
CACACACACACACACACACACACACACACACACACACGCACACACACACACACGAGAAGTAATGCTGTGCAAAATGAAAGGTATTGTTCAATAAAGATCTCATTTTCAGATTATGACACACTCTGCCGGTGCATTTTGTCCAGCATGTAACAGGATATTACAAGTACACACACGTACACACGTACACACGCACACACACACACAGACTCATTCATGCACACAATAACCAGCAACATTAAAACTGCCAAAACAGCTGCAGCCCATCAGAGGACTGGCACAGGACCACTCAGGGTGTACTGTGATATCTGGCACTGGGATGTTGGCAGCACATCCTTTGGGTCCTGTGGGTTGCAGGGTGGGGCATTCATTGATCGGGCTTGGTCCTGCTCATCTCCCAGCCTGGAGCTACTGGACAACACCCCGGGCTCTTCTTTAGTAATTTTTGGGGTGTGGTGAGGTGTATTTAGAAACCACTGAGTGTGCGCTTGTGCTAATGTTTAGGTACACTTCAAAGTAACATCCAGATGAATGCCACCATCCAAGGAACATAACAAAGTGATAAGTGTCATTCATCAGTGGTTTACTGTTATGGCTGATCAGTGTATATGTGGTTCAGAGTAGCTGCAGAGTCACTTGAGAGCAGGAAACTGTTTTGGGTTTAACTGGTGGTTATTATTCCACATTCATCCCCCTCACTTTCTTTTACTGCTCTCTGTTCATTTGTTCCTGTGTAAGTCTTTATTCTGCATTTCTGTTTACCACCATTAAGATGTTTCTCTTTGCCTTTCTTTCTTCCTTCTCTCTCCTCCTGCTTTTCCGTCATTATCACATTAGATCTATCTCCCTCCTTCTCTACTGAGCCTCAATCCAATTTTGTTGTTAAGTTACATATCCTCCTTCTCCCAGACAGCTCTCCTCCCTTGTTACACAGCATTCAGCTTCTCACCTATTCACCCTTCTCCTGCTGTACTTTAACACTCATCCACATTTATCTTCTTCTTTTATCTTGCCCCCTTTTCACAGTGTGTTTCGCTGCATCTTTCCTCCCTGCCTTCCTCTTTTGGAAGTTTCTCTCGTCTTCCTCCTCTTTCTGTCTTGTCTAATCTGTCAGGGGACAGCCCAAAGTAATTGTGCTCAGCATGAAACAAGGAAAAACAATCCATCTTGACTGCAGTGCAGCTCATCGGTAATCATCACAGATTACAAATATTTCCCCTTATTCGCAGCCATCAAAGGGGAAAAAAAGAGCTCTGACAGTAATAATCTTGTTGGCGAAAAGTGATAATTAATAAAATGAAGCAAGGCCACATTGTCAGCCAAATATAATGGGTGGTTTAATAGAGACCAGGATCACCTCAGTACTTGAGTCTGTTTTGATTAAGTGGTGATTTTTGTTATAAATATCCTCTACTTCGAAATACAGCTCTGCGGAGCTCAAACTGATTGTGACGACTGTATATATAATTTTAGACCATAATCATTTGTCGGTAGCACTTTATAATGTCACACTATTAAGCATTAGTAAGCTATTAGCAAGCACCTCATATCATTACTCCTCCTTAGTATTATTATTAGTAACTTTTGATATGTTTATCCATCTTTTACTGTTGCACCCTGTACACCTATAACTGCTAGTAATAATATAACTGTAAATACTACGGAGGACTGATGCTAAATAAATGATGAAATAAGCACTTGCTTATACCTTAATAGGGCTAATAGTTAGACAATAAATAAAAGCGCTACCAATTTGTCTTTTTTTGTTTTTTTTGCTTGTACATTGCTTTAAACCTCAGAAAACCTTCGCCAAAGTCTTATTACTTAATCATGGGCATACTCTATGGTTGCAACCACTGCATACTGTAATTCTAATCATGTGACATTTGCTTCCAAAAATTGGTAATTTCACTAAAATCTGTTAGTGATTTGTTTGAAAAAATGATCTGTTCATTGAGATTGGTTAATTCTCTCCAACAACAAAAAGAGGAGTTTATTATCACAACAAACTCAAAGTTACAGTCAGAAAATTACAGCTACGTGGAAAAAAAAAAGGCCATATGCAGTCCTGCTGCTGCAGTGGTCCAGCCAAAGTTCAGGCCTTAACCCAACCGAAATGCTGCGGCGTGACCTTAAAAGTGCTGCGCATAAACAAATGCCTCCAAACTTCAATGAACTGAAGCAATATTGTAAAGAAGAGTGGGCCAAAACTCCTCCACAACAATGTGAGAGACCGATAGAGTCATACAGAAAATGATTACATCAAGTTATTTTGCTAAAGGTGGTTCTACAAGCTACTGATTTATGAGGTGCGCTCAGTTTTCACAGCGCTGCACAGAATCCTGCGAAAACTTTCTTTTTTGCATGAATGTATATTGAAACTGGGGGGAAATGAGTAACAGTAACTCAGGAGGCTCAGATTTACACTGGGAGTAACCAGAACGGACAAGATTAGAAATGGGTATGTCAGTGCTCAGGTCGAGTTTGATGGGATAGTTAGAGAGCCGAGGCTGAGATGGACACGTGTAGAGGAGGGGCAGTGGATATACTGGAAAAAGAATGCTGAAGATGGAGTTTTCAGGCAGGAGGAAAAGATGAAGACAACAGAGGAGGTTTATGGATGTAGTGAGGGAGGGCACACAGAGGGTGGTGTGACAGAGAATGTAGGGATGGAGATGGAGAAGGAGTCAGATGAGCTGCTGTGTCGGCCCTTAAAGGGAGTAACAGGAAGAAGAAGACTGAATGACTTAAGTTGCCTGCTTAGCTAATTGATTCGTTATTTCAGTGTTTCGTTCAGCTGGAGCACTGGTTGGCATCTGGGTGCCGGCAGAAATAAAATAGGAGTAAGTAGGGGTTCAAGATTCAGTGTTAAGTGAAGCAGAAGTGTTTGTGTGTGTGCGTGTTGTCACTTTTGGCTTCACAGTGAAAAGTGACAGTGAAAAGAGACAAGGAGCTGACATGAGAAATGTTTGATTTGTCAGAACATTTTGTGCTCTGTCAGCTGAGCCCCGCTGACATTCCTGGGTTTGCTTCTTTTATTTTTAATTCAGCAAACTGGAATGCTACAATACCGTCCCCCTCCAAAAAAGACAAATACAAACTTTCACAAGATGCTCCTGTTGTAACTTTGATTTTTCATTACTTCACTGTATGTTTAGATGCAGTCATTGGAGTACAAATTGGCCTGTTCACCAAACTGCTAAAATACCCAAATGTTCCAATAACGTTCCAGAATTATTTCCCAGATTGCTGCTAGTTTTCACAAAAACCTTCTGTCTTATGTTTTCTCGGTTGTTATTACACACTTTATTGAGCTTGTGCACCTCAGAAATCCCCTTTTAAACCTTTAAAAATAAACAAAGAAGCATCTTAGTCTTCTTTGAATTATTAATTTTAGAAGATTTCTAAAGCTAATTCGTGAATTGTTTTTGCAGCACAGATGGGTTTGAGACCTTCAGTATTAGAGCGTGCGAACTGTATTTGAATGTCTAGATTCTGTTTTATTTATTTAAAATTCCTGACAGATGCTGGTTTAATCTTTAACATTAGTAAATTATATTAAGCTTTTACTAATTATAGACTTATGGAAGAAACTGCCTTCATTGATAAAATAATACGGGATAAATAAGGCTGTGTTTTTACCCTATATTTTTTTCATCCACGATGCTGCATTAATCTGAGTCCTTATGTCACAAAAACCTACAAATTGCTGAAATGTTGATATGATCCTCGAAAAACATGCAAATCTGTACAGTTTTCTCCTTATTTTCCTCAGTGAGGAATAATAAAGTCTCTTCTTGTTCTGATAATATCTCTGCAAAAATCTACACTTCTCAAGTGCTCTTTCAGGTGCTCATCGGTACCTCTTGCCTGATATTTCCAACTCCACTGTATGATTTGCATCAGAGCACAAGAATGGACTGCAAGTGGCCATCAGACCCTGCTGCATGGGGCTTGTTGAAGAAGTGATGACATTTTACCAGAGAGCCGTCTGGAACAAATACTTTGAGCTTCTAATGGAGCAGTTTATTCCTTCCAGTTCCAGTTCAGATGCCTGCTGGGTAGTATTGCATTAACAGCTGTGATGCGTGTTTTTTGTTGTTTGTTTTCCTTTTTGGGGTCTTTTTTGTCTTTGTAGTAGTTTTAAGACTTCTTTAGAGGGTTAGTGCACAGATTTAGCTTCTCCTGCATGTGTCAGAAAAGCATGAAACTGTCCACAGGTCATTTTTGCAAATTGTGTTATGGCCTATAGTTACATTTTAATGTTAAGTGACCTTCAGTGGATGAGGGAAAAGTGCATGTTAAATGTGTGCTGGGTACTCTGCAAGTTACCACACTGGAAATGTTTTTCTCCATTTGAACCTACATCGTGATGCCTAAATCTGGTCAAAAGTCAAATGTGTGCATACTTTTCTTTTTGTATTTTGAGCAACACTTACTGTACATGTGTGCTTCAATTACGGGGAGGAGGAACATATAAGATTGTTTAGTTCAAATAAACAATCATATATGTTGTTGTATTTCTGTCATTTTGGTTCCAAATGAATCTGTGTGAGGTCTGTTTATTTGCCTGAATTGATGTGATCCCAGTCAGTGGCTACACAAGCATGTGCTATCATAACCAGTGTTGCTGTCATTACTCCAAGAAAAGTGATGTATTACACATTACTTTTTACTGTTATAAAAATGAATGCAGTACATGACTTAATCCCTCACCAGAGAAAGTAAATTGTTAGTCAATTTGTTACATTACTTCCTCATTACTCTTTAACAGGAATTCAAATGCATTTTCACACAACCACCACAGGAATCCCAATCCTAATCAGGACACACGGTCTGTCTTTAAGTGCATCCATCTGAACACAAAGCAGTTGAAAACCAACCCAAAAAGACTGAATATGATTTGCACTGTGATTCTACTTTAGAAGCACGAATAGATAGAAATGAGGTCTACAAAGCTGCAATCTGACAGCTCATCACTGCCTTTGTTACCCATTGAAGATCAAGCTCTGGCTGCTGGGCTTGGGGTCAGTATACACTCAGATTTAACATGGTTCTTCACCACTTTATGTCAGCATGCTGCCCGTGCAGATGTTTGCAAAGAGCCAAAGCGGTGTTGTTTCTGTCCAGTTTGCACTTTACCATCGCGCACTTGTCTTTACTTGCAATAAAACTAAAAGTAATGGGGGGCAGGGTTCATATATCCACCCGTCACGCAGATAACTGAAGATCTTTTATAACAAAAGTAACAACATAATTGTGACTTGAATGTGTTTACTGAATTTAGTACGGTAACTCGTTAAATTACTGCATTACTGAAAAATGCAAAGGTATTATGGTGACTTCTTACAGCCGACACTGTTCATAATATCGACTCGTATATTGACTCGTATTAGTCGCCAGTTTCTGAAGGCTGTGTGTTGTCAAAAGTTCCAAGTTGCTTCCGAGTTCACAGTTTATGTTTGGGAACTTGATATTGTTAAAAAGTAAGCAGGCATAAGGATGAATGATAAATTCAGCAAAATTGGGTAGTATTCAAATTAATTCCTGGGCTTCAAGGAGAATTTTAAGTGGCAGTCGACACCTTCCTGTGCACCCCTGCCTCTTGCGCTTGCTTAAAGGTCCACATTCTGTTTTAAAACACCTGCTCTATTTGGCTAATGAGTAGAAAGATTTTGTTACCTACTGATCGAGGAGAAATATTCCCAAATGAATGTCACTATTTGAACCAACTCAATTACCAGAGCATTTTGACCATTTCTCCACTGAGCGAATGCCCATCAAAGGAAAACTTTTACTTTCCAGTTCTGTCACTCTCCATCTTCTCTTTCTTTATCAGTTCACGTAGGTCCCTTCTTCCCTTTTGCCTTCGTAGAGTTTCCAGAGTTTCTCCAGTTGTTCTAACATCTGCTTTTTGGCAGTTGCTGTTATTTTCCAACTTGATTTTGTGACCAGTGGTCGTTGCAGAACTTAGAAGTGGGGGTTAGAGAGAATCAATCTAGGTGCTGGTGTTGTCATTATTTTATAATAACAATCAACATTGTGCAGTCATGTGCTGGAAGTAATATTTGACAGGATAGTGCACAGATAATGTGCATTATCATGTCCGTTATTATCCTGTGAGTACAGGATTAGAAAAGAGCATATCAGAGGGACAGCTCAGGCTGGAGCTTGGAGACAAAAGGCTGAGCTGGTTTGGACATGGACAGGAAGGATCGTGGATGTATTGGACAAAGGGTGTTAAAGATGGAGCTGCGAGGCAGGAGGAAAAGAGGAAACTCTCAGAGGAGGTGAAAAGGGGTTGGTGTGACAGAGGAGGATGCTTGGAATAGGTGAGATGGAGGCAGATGATCTGCTGTGGTGACACCCACAGGAAGCAGCCAAAAGAAGAATCATTCAGTCATTTTCTTGCACGCATAACAGAAAGCTCCGTTTATTGTGCTTGCTGTCTGAAACACCTGTCTGATTACTGAAGAGTGAAGTGTATCTAAAACGCAAAACAACCAGGGTTCGGCCTCTTCGGCCTTCAGCATGAAAATCAACACTGTCCAATAATCTCACCATAGTTAATTTGTCATCCTTGACAATACGTTTCTTTAGTGAATGATTTCTATTTTTGATGATTGAGGTTGAACTTGCTTTTGTTTAACTGTAACCAGATAAAGTCAGTAAACAAACTATAGAAGATTTTTATCCCAGTGTTGTGGTTATTGAGCGTCAGCATCACCACACACCTTTAGTTTAAATTTAATAGATGCATGAGTATGGATAGAAATAATGGAGCATTACTGGAGATTTATGTACAGTAGCATTAGTCTAGCCAGTGATGAATTTTTAAAACCAAAGTTTGCAAGCATCCTTTGGCTGATTCGAAAGATAATGATAGATGATTTCAAAGGCTAAATGTTTGCTTAGAAAAAGAATATTCCAGAAAGTTTCACCTTATCTCAGCTGTGTTTGATGTGGCGTCCAGAGACTTCCATGTATTTGAAGTTCTGTTATGTGATTCACTCTGATAACTCACGAGTCGCCTCTGTTCTTCACACACGCACACACACACACACACACACACATACACACACACACACACACGCACACACACGCACATGCATCATTTTACATACCCAGCAACAAGTAAGACACTTCTCTAAAATGAAAGCATTAATTTTAGCTCATGAACTTGAAAGAAATCCAGACGTGAAAGGCAAAAATTGAATTGTTGTTGAAATTAATCAAATAGAAACGCTAAGAGAGTGTGTGAGAAAGGGATGTTTCTCCAGTCCATTAGTGCACTTTAAGCATTACAGAGCTGTACTATTCAGTTACTTTTGGAGAATTTTAGAAGCAGTCCATTGATCAAGAAGACACAAGCTTGGCACTCACAACTACTCAAATGCAGGCAGGATGGCATTAGGGTAATAAAGTGAGCAGCAGCCCTCCAAAAAGGCTGTGTCCTGTTATTTAAAGTGAAGTGCAGCCATAAGATGTCTAATAGTGGGACGGTTATTTTATGATGTCTTGCTCTCAGTTTTGGCACAATGTACATCTGCCCTTGAAACTACAACCAAGAGGTAAACTACAGCATCCACTTTAGACTCGTAACACACAGGAAGCATTTTGACCATTTACTTCTAGGAATTGTTAATTTATCACATGGGATTTGAAGCCTCTGGCCATTGCTCACATCTCAGTTTGTCTTTCGTGTATTCGCGCTGAGGAAATTCCTGGTCTCCAGACAACGCTGCTGGAAACCTCTCCTCACTCTCTCCCACTTACTGTTTTTAGACTGGTGGCAAACGAGGCAGCATCACACATGCACACATACCTTTCCTCATCTCTCGCACTTTCCAACACTTCCTTTTCACTTTGGTGAACCCTCTCCCCTTCGTTTCCTCTTTCATAGAAACAGCCACAGGGGTGTTCCCTCAGAGCTGCAATCACAGTCAGGGAAAGTGTGTTATCCTCTCTGAATATTCACGTATATCAGGGTGTGTGAATCTATTTTCTGCCTGTTCTAGGGATTTCCATGCTGTAGGACCTAGACATCCCCCCAGAGCTGTGACTGTGTGTAAGAGTATGTGTGCATGCTTTTTAGTGTACGCTCTATCATCATCTCCTTCAGTGATTAGGACTGTCTCTGCCCCAGACTGGGGTTTAGTCTTTTTTCACTCCCATGGGAAATGGAGACTTGAGGCTGATTTGCATGCAACTGTCTCTTTTTTCAGTCTTTGCTGCACTTTATAGGATCGTCTGGATGTGTGCATGTGCACGCGTATGCGTGCTTGTGTGCATGCGAGTGTGCAAAATTGTCCTTGCTTGCGCGCTTCGTAGGGTCTGACCAGTGCTGCATCTGGTTCCGTGATGAGAGACATCTGCAATCGGGGACTTAACCCGATTAGAGAGGTACGATGGCCTGGGGGGAGCAAGAAATGGTTGAGGCATGGTTGGATGGCTGAGAAGAAAAGATGGAGAGGTCACAAACTGACCAGCGGGCTACAGACGTAGCAGCTGGAGCAGGGAGTGCTTTAGGTGGAGAGTGTCCTGTCAGACCTCACACCTTCACCTGTGGAGAAATCTCAGTCTGTCTTTGGTGCTGTCATTTTTGCACATTTCTCCTTTTCCTTTTTATCCCCGTTGTCTTTTGCTGTCAGGCTTATTTTTTTCCTCTTCCTTTAACCTCCTTCTGTCCTGTCTGCTTTCCATTATATTCTTTGCCCCTTGCCCTCAGCCTGTAATGGCACAGACTTTAAATTTATCTATTTTCTCTTCATCCTCATCATTGTTACCAGGCGCTTTATGGTTTTTTTTCACTCTCTTCCTGTCTTTTTTGTCTCCTGATGGCTGTGCACACATGCATACACTTTTCCCACACTCTCTTCCCTCATCCTTTCCCTCTGTCTTGGTCATGTGGGGGCAGTGGCACTCACTCATTCCAATTGACAGATTACTTTCCTAATGGAATTTAATTATTTATCCCTTCCTCATGGCGATTTAGCCAGGAAAAGACCGACAGCAGCAGCAGCAGTGTGCGGGAGGACAGGGCAGAAGGGGAAGGCGAGGAGGGGGGGGGGAGGAGAAAGAGAGGAAGGGAGAGGTGCTCATTTCCTCCTGTGGCAAGAAACTGGATCACCTCCGTTTTGATTTGGAGAAATGTCATTCAGCGAGAAAGGGAACAGGAGTGAGGGATGGTGAAAGAAAAATGGAGGCAGAAAGACGCCAAGAAACACAAATTCATACAGAGGGAGAAAAGAATGAATGACAGGTGGCTTGTGGGCAAAACGTGTGAGTATGAATGAATATACATACATTTTACTGCATGGATAACACTCATGTGAACACGGAAAACCTGTTTTTATCACACAGGAGTTCATGACTTACACCGGATACTTATTCTAAACTTAAACACAACTATAATTACACAACTCCCAAACATGAGCCATAAACATTAAGTCTATTGCTCTAAATGGCTGGTGAGTCCCAATAATGTGACACTGTGAACAGATTTTTGTCAACTAAATCTGAGGAGTCACTCACACACAAAACCATTGCGGGGAAGGTGGGTGCTAGACAACCTGTCTGTGCTTTCGTCTCTGTACCTCTTCACTCGCTGTCGTACACACCTCAGTCTCTTTTCTTGTGTCTCCTTTTTCCGTCTTCTTGCCGCGTCTCTCCCTTCCATCTTTTTGGCTCTCTCTCTCTCTCTCTCTCCCTCTCCCTCTCTCACACACTGGGGATCCTAATTAAGCTTGGCTGCTCTTTGATGTTGTCGCCTTGGCAACAGTCACCATGACGAGGCTGGGTCTGCACACTCTCTCACCAACTCGCCCAGGCATACACAGATACACACAAGTACAGTGCACGCACACACACACACACACACACACACGCACATGCAAATACGCGCACGCACACATAGGCTGTGTGAGACCATTAAAGAGTACAGCCAGTGTTTGACCCTTGGTTCAAATGATAGCTTGAAAAATGGCTCAGGTGTGTGCGCAGGCTACATATGTGTGTATCTGTACACATGTAGTTAGCATGTGTGCATACATGTAATAGAAGTAGAACAACATGCAACCGACCGCGCTAGACGAAGGTGATGATTAATGTGGAGGTGCATGCATGTAGGTGGTTGAGAAAGCTTCAGTTCGGCTTCATCACGACAGTGACCAGGTGGCTGTGACACACATACAGCTGTCATGGCCGCTTGCTCTTTCATTTGACCTCTTGTTGTATTTGTTTTGTTTTCCTAAATAAATGTTGGTGTGGGCTAAAAGCCCTTGAGATGAATCATGTGGTAAAGAGCAATTGTTAGCACTGGCTGTTTCTCCAGGCAGTACATCAATTGGTAAACTCAGCTGACTTCCAGCGGGGGAGTTCCTCATTTCTCTCCCCATGCCCCGACCTTTCTCTTTAGTCTCTGCTTTCTGGTTCTCTCTCGCTCCTTAACCTTTTCTCCCCCCAGCAGTAATCTCTTTACAAATTTTACAATTGAGTCCTAGCATTTTGTTTTGAGAGGTGAAAAATGTATGCCAGTGCACTGCAAAATTCCAACTTATCCCAAATGCAGAGCTTCAAAAATGGTGCTTTCTTAAAAAAAAAAAATTATTTTGCGTTAACAAAAATAATCCTCAAATAAGTCAAAAGTGTCTAAAGAACAAAGAGATTTTTTGCAGTGCCCTTTCTGACCTGATATTTCCTCATTCCTATCTTTATCTCTTCATTTCCTCTGCACTTCATCCATCTCTTTCCTCCTCCGCCTTCTCCTCTCATCAACCCCACCTCCTCCTCCTCCCTAACCCCTAGCTCTTGTCAGCACCGTCTGGAGGACGGCCCCCGTAATGAAACCTGCTCTTACCACTTCCTTATAACGATGGCTTTGGTGACAATATCAAGTGTAACCACAGCAATTACAAACCCGAACGTCAACATACGAGGAGGGAAAACCGCAATTAAAGTGGCCTTCTTTATTAAACTTAAACTTTCTGGCCCACTTACACAGCTGAAAAATGTTCACACCCTACAACACAATTTTTCTAATTTTTTTTTACCAATAGTTAACAATAAAAAAAAGGATCCAAGTTTAATTTTAATGAAAAAAGTCCGCTCCGTACCATCTGCAGACTCTTGTTTATTTATTTTCCCTGCAAAAAATAAACAAATAAATCACATTCATTCAACTTAGCTTCGCTCCATATTTTTCCCCTGGTCGTCCGAGCCCCATCTGCAGTGGCTCAGTGTCCCACCGGTTTCAGAGTCATCGCTGGCATGTGCCCATGAGACCGGCTGAAATCACAGCATACTGCCCTTGTTTTTTAAATATTGTCTCTCTGATCATTAGAAACCTGTTTAGCTTAAGAGCCACTGCTCCAGATGAATCAGCATCTTTGGTTTAATTTTAGCAAGAGAAGAGTTTCAGGTTATATGAAAATGAGCCAAAGCACTGTGTGGGGACTGAATAGATTACTGATTAAATGGATGGTGTTTTCCATCTCAGGGAACACATTTATTCTGAATTGCAGGTGCGTTCTTTAATCATCAGATTAGTCAGCTGTACTGATGAGAAAAGGACCGTGCCAACCGAGCATCACGATGAAAAGTTTTCTCAGCGACACATTAAAAGAAGCGTAACTCCTTTCCCTCCCCAACTGACTATCCACATGTCCTTCCTGTCCCCGCAGCTGTTTGTCATCGACAACGGAGCAGACGACTGGCGAATCGCCATGACGATGGAGAGGGTTCTGCTAATCGCTCTGGAGCTGCTTGTTTCTGCTGTGCATCCGGTGCCTGGGGACTTTAAGTTTCAGTGGCGAGCACGGCTGGCCTTCTCGTACGCGCCTTCGCAGGCCGAGGCTGACCTGGACATGGTGCTGAGCGTGCCCATGTTCCTGCGCCTCTACCTCATTGCCAGAGTCATGCTTCTGCACAGCAAACTGTTCACCGACGCTTCCTCCAGGAGTATAGGTGCCCTCAATAAGGTCAGGAGAGTTTTAATCTTGTAGATGTTTCTCTGAGCGGTATGCCTTTAAAAGTGTGGATGTGAAAGGTTTTGCTGGAAACAGGTGATGGAGTTGTAAAGGTATTAAGGTCAAGAGTTCTCTCCTCTGAATTAAGCCTGTGTCTATGTTGTGCCTTTTATCCTTGGCCTCTTTCGCTCTAACTATCTGAAGTTCTTCCTGCCCCTTCTGTCCTTCTAGTCCAGCTGTTTCTTTTCATCTACCGCTTCAAATCCCCTTCCTGTCCTTTTGTTGTCACTGTGCTTAGAGACTTAGATCTAAGCTGTGGTGGATCTTTCATAATACAATATGAGATGAGAGTGTGAAATGGAAACAAGTTATTGCATACAGCTCAAATGGGCCATGAAGAGAAAGAACTAGAATGAAATTGCAGTATGAGTGCAGAAATATGTTGAAGTCGTGCAACAAATGGCTGATGCCAGATTTGTAATGACTTTATACGACAAACATTGCTGTAAGATCAGGAAGTAGAGATGTTGCATGTTGCAAACGTGCAAACTAGGTGGAGGAGAGCAAGTGCAGCGGGAGAGATATAGAGGAGATTTTTTTAGACGAGTAATTTAGCAGGTGGTGCGTGTATCGGTGACGGCTCTCTTCTGACCCTCAGGCAGCATCGACGTGGAGGGAAGGTGAAGCTGCCACTGAAGTGCAGCTGTAAATGACAACTCATTTATCAGCTGCTTTAGCCTTCCAGGGCTCAAGCATCAAATGATCCATCTGCCAGAAGTTGATTGTCTGCCTCTTATTGATGAATGAGCCAGAGATAAAAAAGTACACTGACACAGGCCAGTTACTCAAAGACACCGTATAACCTGACCCGAGTCAGAGGGCAAGCCCTGATCTCGACTCCAATTATAGTGGAGATTCTCTGAGTGCTGCTGCTATCAAAAGCTACTCAGAGGACTAATTAGTAAAACATCAAGTCCGCTTGGGAAACAGTGTGCAGGATAAGGATTCAGAGCAGCACAAGATTAACTCCTGGGGAAAAAAAGTGAAGCAATGTGTGTATGTGTGTGTCTCTAAATGTCTTTTAGGTCCATTTTAACACGCGGTTTGTAATGAAAACCCTTATGACGATCTGCCCTGGGACGGTGCTGCTGGTCTTCAGCATCTCTCTGTGGATCATTGCTGCCTGGACCGTACGAGTGTGTGAGAGGTTAGCACTAAAGCTGGTCCGTTTGCGATTGTGATTTGGTGTTTATTGCGTGTACATGAGCGTACATGAGTGTGAGTGTTGGACTGTGATCAGATGAGGAATTCAACTCAGAAATTAAATTCAACTGGCAGAATCTATAATCTGAGACGTCTGTGCAACATAATCCCTCTTTAGACTTCAGTTTATGAGGCTTTCTCAGCAGTTGTTCAGGCAATGGATTTGTTACTTCATTTGTCTGCTTGTCAGACTAAAAATAAAAATAAAAAATCAATATAATAGTGTCTGAAGAAAACATTCATTAACATTAATGACCCTCCAATAAGGCATTTCTAAGCAATAAACAATCTGATATTGTTACGGGACACTCGAACATAGTTTGTCAGACACTAAGGACCTAATTAAGGACTTAATAGTTGATCATTTGTCAAGAGTAAAAAAGAGATAGCAATAACAGTACAATATAGCTCTCCTCACCACAGTGTAATGAAACATTACATGAGCAAACACGGTGCCAAATCCTCATAGAGATTCATAGATTTACACGAGAATAACTAACCCACAGGTATGTTTAAGCACCCACATCAAAAATGTGTATTAAAATTCCCGAAGACATTCTGAGCTCAAATGTCCTGACCTTGGAAATATCACGTTGAATAAGCTTACTGACTTTTATTATAACAGAGATGTGACTGATGTCGCTTTTAAGTCTTTCTTTTTGATTTAAAACCATAGATGCGGCTGGTAGATCACCAACTGACATGTTATATCGCATTTTTTTGATTTAATGTAAAAATGTACACAAAATTGTGGTTTTACAGATGCAATGACTCTGAAAAGTGGACAGAGCTGGGGTTTTGTTTTTTACTGGTTTTTATGATTAGATAAGCAAGTCAAACAGTTCCTGTAATTTAATACACCAGTTGCAGATGTTTTACACATGTATAGTTGTTAACAAAGATATTAATTAACACCTAAAAGTATGCTTATAGCAGCTCAGTACAATGTGTTACAGCTTTATTTTCATTCTTTCCTATTTCACATCTCCCAAATGTGTTTTTCATGCCGTATATATATATATATATATATATATATATATATATTATATATATATATGACATGAAAAAAACATTAAGAGAAATCCATATCATACTCAATACAGCAGCAAACACATGGCAGTACAGACTGGTGATTTATCGACCGCTCTTGCATCCAGCAGACAGACGCTCAGAAATGAAACTGCTTACAAACATATCTGTTTCTCTGTTGTTATTAAAGAGCCCTAAATCCAGTTGTTCGGTTACATTTAAGAGATTGATAATAAAATTTTACAGATTATTTAATGCTTGTAATGTGCCATCAAGTGCAAAGCAAAAGGAGATGTATTCAAATGTTTTTGGAGATAAATCAAGGAAATGTAGGAAAATGTCAGCTGGTTAATAGGCTTGATTAAATGCATCACTGCCCGGCTGCTGGGGAGTCCTCGGTTGGTCCGTATCCAACTGGCAGAAACTGGCATTTTGCTTCTTTCCAAATCAAATTAATGAAGAAGAAAAAAAAGAAAAAAAAACTAAATGGCTTCGAACGGCGTCCAAGGATGTGACTTTTCAGTCTTAGAGAATAGAGAGACTTCAGAGCAAATATATCTGTTGCTAGCAAGCAAGGTTACATCTTATTATATTTCTGCTGAATAGTTTATTGAAAGAAAAACTTTGTTTCAGATCTGCACCAGGTTTGGTTGCTATGGTAACAGTGTTGCGCGTAGGGCAAGAACGATGGAGGCAAAAGATGCAGTCATGTGTTATGCGTCAGACAAAATTGCTGGAAACATTTTTTTCGGTTAGACGCCCACATTCGCAGACAGGACCAGTGGGACAGTTATTGTTTGTTTGTTTTTATTCATTATTATTATTTAGATGTTTTACTATTGACTGACTTTATCCTCTAACAATAAACATGTTTTGGTTTTTTTTAGGTATCATGATGCCCAGGATGTGACCAGTAACTTCCTGGGAGCCATGTGGCTTATCTCTATTACTTTCTTGTCTATTGGCTATGGAGACATGGTTCCTCATACTTACTGTGGCAAAGGAGTCTGTCTGCTCACGGGCATCATGGTCAGTACATTTCCTCTCCGTCCCCTCTCTCTGCTCTCCCAGTAGTGCTGTCCTCCCCTCGTTCAAAGGTCAGCAGATTAGAGCGCATGCTGTCATTTGCAAGAGAAATTCTCCCATTTGTGTAATTTGGGCAATCCTCTCTGAATTAGCCTGCATCTGTGCTTCTGTGTGTTTTGGGTGTGTAGGCGTGCAAACAAGAGCATGTTAGTGGTTTGTGTGTGTGTGTTTTTTTATGTGTGTGTGTGTGTGTGTGTTTCTATGCGTGTTATTCCCTTGTCTGTCCTCATTGCATAATGAAGGTCCTACCTTTCAGTGTGCCATGTCCTCCCACTCTCATTTTTTTCCTCTGTCGGTCTTTCATTTTTTTTTCTTTACCACTTTCCTCCTCTCTTGTGCTATCTCTCTTTTTTGTGTTTCTCCTTCTATCTTTTTTCTCACTGTCCATCTCCCCTTCCCTGAGGCCATGTATTTATTTCTATCTACCATCCATCTGTCAATGTTTAAGCTGCCGACTGATCCTCTATTTGCTTCACTTCACAGGTGTTCTTTCCTCCTTCGAACATTTCTTTCACTCTGTTTCTTTCACATCTTTGTCACTATTATTTTAACACTTCTCTGAATGAGTCGAGGCAATTTGCGTCTTTTGAAATGCAAGAAAATTTGATTTTTTTAAAATAACTCTATAACTAAATATTGCATGTTCTCAAATTAAATGTGATAAGTATGTTAACCTGTGCAGATAAGGTCAGGAAAGGAAAAATAGGGTTTAAAAATAATAATATGATTTTCTGGGAATACATTTCCCAAAGGACACAATGGTCCTCATACTTGTTGCCAGAGGAGAATACGATGACTGATAGGAGACTTTATTCAGATTAAAAGCTGGACTTCACTGTTCAGTGGTCCCTCAGCTTATTTGGGGGAATTACTGTAATTAACAGAATAGATATTCATTTTCCAAATTGGCTTTTGCCCATTATTATTGCCAAGTTCCAATTTATCACTGTGTTTCTTAGAAATCCTCAAGTAGAGGACATGAGAAAGATTGTATTAGACACTGGAAAGGTTGGTTGCCATGAACTGTAAATAATAATGTAATATGCTGTTTGTCTTCATTCATTCGTGAAAATAGAAGACATCGTTACATATAAGATTTTTCCTTGTACTTATTAAAGCAGTGTGTTCATATGAAAGAAGACAATTTAAACAAAACCAGTCCTTAGATGAATCAGGGTATAAGGTAAAACTTGATTATATGATCACAAATATAACCTCAGTATATGACATTGACATGAGTGGGTGTCATGTGAGTACAGTCATGTGAAAAAAGAAAGTTTCCATGGGAATTAGGATAGGGTGGAGGGTAGCTGCTAATCAAATGCATCTGATTACTTGATTATCAGCACGTCCGGTCACCACTATAAAGCACATATTTTTTCCAGTTTGTTGGTCTGGAGCATTCAGCTGTGTGTTAAGACAGTGCCACAATCTTCCCAGGAGTGGACATCCCAGCAAATGCGCTCCAAGGTCAGATTATGCAATGTTCTAGGGAAACAGCAAAAGCCCAAGAGCTACAGCTAAGTTTATACAGACCTCGGATAACGTGTTAAATGTTAAAGTTCATGACAGTACAATTGGAAAAAGACTGAACAAGTATGGCTTGTTTGGAAGGCTTTACTGCAGAAAGCCTCTTCTCTCAAAATAGAACATGGTAACACAGCTTAGGGTCGCAAGTTGTTTTTGAATAAACCACAAAACTTCTAAAAATGTCATTTGGACAGACAAGATGAGGCGATAGCTCATTAGGTAGAGCGTTTGCCCCACGATCGGAAGGTTCATTGGTCAAGGGGGAACCATTGTTGGCCATTAACTCCTCTGTATACCAAAGTATTACTAGAAAGCTAAAGCTTAGTCCATGCAACAACAACAATGCCCCAAATACAGCAGCAAATCTACAACAAAATAAGTGAAAAAGAAATGAATCAAGGCGTTACAATCTGTTACCCAGTCAAAGTCCAAGTGTCCTTAAGCTTGCTGTTTATAAATTAATGCAATGTTGTAAAGCAGACAAAAATGCTCCACAATGATGTAAGAGATTAATTGTCATAAAGGAAATTATTATTTTAAGTTAATACTGCTAAAGGTGACTGTAGTGTGATATCACATCACCTTTTGCTTGCTTTTATATATACACAAAATGCAAACGTTGCAGCCATTTTTGTGTCAAGGTGCCTCCAAAAGCGTGCTAAGAAGAATGTTATATTTGAAACCACAAACTAAGTCAGCAACTCCATATGACACAGCTAAACAAGCTTCAACCAAACAAGTTTCAGATATCCCAGACGAGCCCCCAAATTAGTTGAAAACAACTAGGAGTCCACGGACACGTAACACACTGTATTAATACATTAATACAGTGTGTAATAATATATATATATCAACCATCTTTGCAAAAAACACAAGTGCAAAAGTGGTCGATGTCAGATAGAAACCTGGGCAAATGGGCCCAAACATGAGCCAGCCCCCATAGTCTGAAGGACCAGGCACATCCCAATGTCTCCACTGTCAGGCAGTTGTCCACATGAGCAGACTGGGACCTCCAAGACAGTTGGAGGTGTTACACAAATAAAACAGCTGCATAAAGTGTGCAAATGCTTAGTTTGAAATATTTTAAGAGCCTTCTTTTCGTTATAGTAGTCATAAGACCACCAGGAAAAAGGATTAGAAATGTGAAATCTCTCCACTTTCTTTGAACACCTACAGCCTTTTTTTTGCCAATGCCATTTATAACAGTATTGAAGGCAGTTGAGAAGTGCCTTGAGATGTAATTTAATGACTGCTAGACGTTGGTTTGAAGAAGAAAAAAATCAAGGGAACAACTTAAAATAACTCTCACAATCCAAACTACATTTTTTCTTTTCTTTTGCATCTTCTGTAGTATGTACTTTGGTCTTTGAAGTTATCTGTTAGATTGAAAAAGTTAATTCAAATGGATTTCTTATCTCCATAAGAGCCCAAAACCTGCATGTGTATTCTTTCATCCTCACTTTGTCCACTCTCTCTGTTTCTGCCGGCTCACTGCCGCCCATTAAATGTGTGAATAAAAACACACTTACACACACATACCCCCATTTTCTGGATGAATCATCTAGTCTGTGTTTGAGAAAGAGTACTACTTTTACCGTAACACGCACACAAAAACAGACACAAAATGGGGTGCATACAAATGGTCCCAAGCCCACTGCTACAGACTCCACATCCTCCACACAACACTGACACAGAACTTGACATACACTCTGAGTACAGCTCCCACACACTCGCTCCTCTCCTGTCACACACAAACACACTCTCATCACACTCTTCACAGTGGTCAAAGTGCTTTATTTTTGTTGATCATCAGAGATGAAGTGAGGCTGCAGGTGGAAAGAGAAAGTTAAAGCATAACTATACGAGAAAGAGACCAGGTGTAGCAATGTTATGGAATTACAGGGATTGGTGGGTTGGAGGGGAGCGCAGGGCTGACAGGTTAAGGCAGAAAACTTTTATTTATTTATTTCAATTTGTTGTTGTTATTTGTTTTGGGGTTTGTTTGTTTTTTGACTGCCTAAAACTACTGTAATGAGAAATTCTCACTGTTGTTACTATGACAACACATGAAGGCCAACGGTGTTGGAATATACCACTGCCCTGAGGCTACCTGGGGGTGTGCCAGGTGTTAGTGTGTATTTGTGTGTGGTCGTGTGTTGTTGTGAGTGGGTGGATAGCAAGATGGAGGTTAGGTACACTATACCACAAATGTTGTGTACAGCATATGTGATACAGCACTTCATGTTGTACACAGGTCGTGTGTACAACATGAAGTGATTATTAAGTGTTTATTAAACTGCACTGAGAAGTAGGGCTTGGTCTATAAACAAATAAATGAATGGCAGTATAGTAAGACACAGCTGTAGTTATATGACATTTTATTATTCAAGGATTGGTTGTTGGAGAGCACTACTGTATGCATGAATAAAAATTGAATGTGCGTATGCTTTACCTATTTTTACTGTGAAATAATACAGTGGATTCCAAAAGTCGATGTTTACATGCCAGGTTTTTGTGGTGCAAAACCTTGGCATTCGATCCAATTGTAAAACAAACTGAAATCATATAGTGGGGAAATAATAATATTTTCTAATAATAACCTCTTTTCATATGTATGTATATATATATATATATATATATATATATATATATATATATATATACACATTTAAATTAATCTACAAAGGAAGCAATTTGCAGTAAGGTGCTGACCAGATATCAACTGAAGTCAATGAGATTAAGTGACGTCTAGTGAGAGCATGTGAGTCCCGAGTTGAACTTTTCTCAGCTTCTCAGTCAAGGTGACTGACTGAAGCAGCTATCAATGAGAGCAAAGGATACTGTCGATTAACATTTGACAGACTGGAAAAATACATTAGAAGGTTACCTAGGCAACTGGAGCCTAGAATCGCCACTTATGAACAACTGTCTGCAACAAATTTATGTACAACACGCTAATAACTGCTTGTATGGATGGGTTCTTTTTGGGTAGGAGTCTGAAAGTAGGGCACATCATGACTTGACAATAATTGGCAATATATTTGGCACAACTTGAGTTGCAAAGGTGCTTCAAATCTGTCAGATTACAAAGGCATCTCCTGTGCGCACCCCTCATCAGCTCATCTGGGCAGATATTTAATTGGATATTGGTTCGGGCTCTGCCATTGTACAGGGAG
>NW_024582565.1:735930-749929 GCF_018398535.1 Haplochromis burtoni
TGTCATTAGACCACACCCCTTCTCATTACAGAGATGCACATCACCTAATATGCTTAATTGGTAGTAGGCTTTCGAGCCTATACAGCTTGGAGTAGGACAACATGCATGAAGAGGATGATGTGGACAAAATACTCATTTGCCTAATAATTCTGCACTCCCTGTATAACCATAATCTTCTAGTGAAGCCATTCTTTTGTTGATTTGGATGTATGCTTTGGAATGTTGGTTAGCCACACAAGCCGTATTATTTTATGGATACGTGCATTAAAAATGCTTTAACCCACAAGCAGTTCAGCTAAATCAGATTAGCAGTGGCAAAGCTTAGCACATAGCTTATGCTAGAGCCGTCTGTATTGGCAACCGTCTGTCAGTCAAAGTTTTTGTTCCTTGAGTCCAGTCTTCAGATTAATCTGTGACTCAAACAGGTGGAGGTGCGTTTAAAACATTTCCACTAGAGATCAAGAAATTATGTTTTGTAGAAGATTTACAATTTCTTTCAAGAACATCCACACTGGTTACAGGAAACTGCAGTGCCCATAAGAATCATTGTGCTGCAGAAACAATTCGAGAGACAATCAGAAGAAGGCAAGCTTTCAGAAATGGCTCTTTACAGAGATTGCCTGTTTTCAGTAGACGATATCAGGGGGGCTACATCAAGAGCCAATATGAGATAAATAAGGCATTTTTGAACTGTAAATCAAGAAAAGAGACCTTAAAAATATATATGGTGCTGGAAAAATAAATCATAAAAATAATATTCATTTATTGTGATTGCATGATGTATAGTATAAATTCAGGAGCAAGAGGTCTCCTTTAAAATGTCCTACATTACAGTGGGCTATATTTCCAATATTTTTAACATGTAGATTCATCCTAAATGTAGGCGTTACATTTAAGTTTTACCATATGACTGTGCATAATTATTTTTATTTCCTACAGCTTCTTAACTGCAGTCATACTGCAGTTGTGGATGGCTTGCAGGTTAAACAGATGAAGACAAGCTATCATTTTTAACCTTTTTGTGGCTTTTCTGTTCTAAGTGCTTGCATTTTGAACACTAATTGAGCATATTAAATTTTTTTTTTTTTCCAACCGTATTTTTTCCTCCCTCTGCATGTTCCCACTGACTGGTTTTGGAAACAATTTTCCACTGCTGTTTGCATTCACTTTTTACCTGGACCGCGTGGGTGTTACACAAAGGCACAGATGGGTGATTCCCCCTTTTCTGAGTGGGTAGACAGCTGTGCTGTACTGAAGAAAACAAGGGGAACACCCTGGTAAATGGAAGAAATCACAGCAGCATAGCCGTCATCAGTCGTGTCACTGCATGGACATTTCACTGGGAGCGCTGCTGGAAGCAAATAGATGCAGATGCATGTGCAAACAAATTGACACACACACACATATACAGCCACTTTGTCAACGCATGCTTCCACATACACACACACAAAGGCTGCCCCGACAAACCAATCAGTGCCCCGCTGTTTCTGACCAAGGAGGTCATTTGTGAACACGTGCACACTGCGCTGCATTTTGTGCTGTTTGTTATCTGAGGGCTCTGTTCCCTAAAGCGCAGACATGTACAAATGCTCTAAGGGGTTTCCATTGGCTCTCATCATATTTTATTCATAGTTTTTGAATAAACACAAATAGAGTGGATGAGTGTATAGATGTGGGCACTAAGGCCTGTTTGTGCGTTACATTTCACTGAACCCAGCCAAGGTTATTTTTGGCAAACCTGTCTTGTCGTTCAGGAGTGTGCATGATGAAGTCCCGGCTATTTCCTGCACGCTTCAAAATGTTGCATGCGCCCTCGCTGTTGCTCTAAGTCACTATGTTTCTCTCCTTATATCTCTTTATTCTGTCACTCCTATCCTCTGCTAACTGTGAGCTTCGCATACTTACAAGAAGGAAGGAAGACACTCATACATTTTCATTAAACACTCTTAATCTTAATTCATTACTTATCAGGAGATATGTGACCTCATTAACATTGCCTTCTTCTCCATCTTTCTCTCCTCCTATTCCGTGCACACACCCTCGCCTCATATATTCATCCGCCCATGTTTCTTCCCTTCCCCATTTATATTTACTCATTGCTCTTCACTTTCTTTATCTTTTCTTCCCCTCTCTCTTCTTTTTTCCCTCTCGGTGCCTGCCCCTTCAGAGGAACCTGTGAGCACTCAACAGCCCCATTGAATACAGTGTCTAATCTAAAAGTTAATTAAGTCTGTCTTCTTCCCTGTGTTCCTGCTCCTCTTCTCCTCTCAAGCATGTCTTTTTTGGTTGAGAGACTGCTGTCATTCTCTCCCAAATGAATTTGCCGTGAGTCCCACGTGGGTTGAGCTGGGATACAGACAAACTAGTGCTGTTTTACACTTTTACACATCCTGCAGGCCTCAAGCCACCAGTGACAGGAGAAGACTGACACCACGTAATTCGGATTGACAACATCCAATTAAATTAAATTAGTTGGTGTCAAACGGTGATATTTTTTTTTCTGGTTTTATCTTTAAGGGGCACAATTTCAGCGTCCTATAGAGGCGATATAGAAGGCATCTCACACCAGATGGATTGGAGGTGAAAATAGATTTGGCTTGCCTCTCAACATGAGGAAATGTGGATCTGGAACAGAGCTATTCCTCCTAATCCTCTCCTCTCTCCCATTCACTTCTCCTTCTGTCATCTTCATATTTGTCCTTGCTCCCTTCAATCATCTGAACTAATTCCCTGTCCAAAAACCACAGATTTACCAATTCCACCTCTGTACTGGCTGACTCTGTCCTCCTCCCTCCCTCCCCTCTTGTCTCTCATAGGGTGCGGGCTGTACGGCTCTGGTGGTTGCCGTGGTAGCCAGGAAGTTGGAGCTGACCAAGGCCGAGAAACATGTACACAACTTCATGATGGACACGCAACTCACCAAGAGGGTGTGTAGGCATGCTCGATGTCAGTGAGTGCGTGCGTGTGAATGAGTGTGTCGTCTGTAGCAGCAATAAAGCAAAAGCACAGAGTGTAAAGAGCACTCGTTCTCCCTGCAGCTGTCATTTGTAAAAGTGCGGTTTTTATGTGCAGTGCAGGTGATTTTACACTGTAGAATTTCTTTGGCGTCGAGAGCCCGGCTAAAAGGATTGTTCTTTCACTGCTACTGCGTCACCCTCCCCAACTAGCACATTACACCCTGTATTGTTGTGACAGAGTGCCATGTTATTTGAGTGAGCGAAGGCAATAAAAGGTCATCTCTGTCTCACTCTCTCTGTTCCGCTCCCTCACTTACCGCCGCTCTCTTTTTCTTTCCATCGCCGATCTTTTCCCTCCCACACCTCCCCTCTCCTCTGACATTTGTCTCTCTTACAGTAAATCCTTTTCTCTCTGTGTCACATTTGCTTCTCTCCTTCCTCCACCGCTTTCTCCTTCTTCTGTTGCCCCCTCCCAGCCTCCGTTCCCCACACCCCATCTCTCCCAACTCCCTCCCTCCCTCCTCTGGTCCTTTTCAATTTTTCATACAGTTGAAAGACCCAAGTTTTAAAAATAGCTCCCATATCAAATATGTAGGGTGCATGATGGCAGCAGGGTTATCTGGGTGACTGAACGGAGTGGGGTGATCAATAATTTGAGCGTGGATAAGATATCGACAAAGAAACCAAATAGACTCTGTGTGTCAGTTGTAGCCAGGCTCTCTCTTCATGTTCCTGCAGTCTTTGGCCAGGTCTGTTTTCACAAGATGTTTACCATCCTTAACCATGTGCTCCACAGGTGTTTGCAAGGGCGGCGATATTTTGCAAACTGAATCTGATATGAACAGTTTATTATTGAAAATAAGATTTAACTACCTTTGTTATTATACAACATATTCATTTTGCATCATTTAGTTGTCTGTTATTTGGCTAAAATATCCTAACATAATTCAAAGGCTTGCCTTGAATTTTAGGCATATATTCCTTAGAGGACGACTCCGTGAGTTTATTAACCCCCTAATTTTTGCATGTGACGTATCAGTTTGAGATCTTTTGTAAATGATTGTTGGTACACTGAATTAAAACCTCTTCTTCTGCTTCTGAAACAATGTTTGGCTGCCATGAGCATTTCAAAATTCACAACGAGAAAATGACAGAGAATGCTGTTACACACTTGCTTTGTCTTAAATTATCTAAAGTTCATTTAGATATTGTATATGGTGTCACACCTGGGAAATATCACATTTCAGTGTATTTTTTTTTCTTCCATATTCAAGCTTTAATGTCTATGAAGCTATTTTCCCAGTTTAGACTGTTTTAAAGATTATTGTGTGCTTTGTATATGAGAAGCTGTAAAAAAAAATATCAGTCTCCACCCTGTAAAATTGTGGTTTTCTACAGTCCTCCAAAACTGTTGTCAGAGACCAGAGTTTCAAATATTTTAGGGACTTTCAAGCATCCTTCAATATTTTGTTAACTTGAAATTCACTCCTGAGAGCAGGAGTACCAGATATTAACCCTGAAAAATATAAAGGACTAAGTTCAAGCAGTTTTTCTAGATAATGGAAAATTTAAAATGGCCCTTAAAAAAACAATGCTGGAAAAACATAAAAAAAACACCCCTACCTGAAATGTTACATAATATCTGCTGAAAAACAGATTTTTACCTTGGATTTTTTTCAAGCAACCCAATTTTTTTCCCAACCGACATTGTCAGTTGTGAAGTTTTTGGTTTGTTTTCTGTTTTTTTGTTTTTGCTTTCATAAATTGTAAAATTTGCTATAGAGACCAAAGATTCCAAGCTAAATATACCTCTGCTTTAAAGCCAGGCATTTTAACTCATGAGTCTTTGGAGATAGACTTGCTTTTGCAGATAATCCCAATTGAGCATCCAAAGATTTGCAGTTTTTTGACCACATTGGTGTCATTTTTCAAATCAGGTGGTTTTCATTTTAGTTTAATAAGGTCTCAGTCACACTGGTCTAGAAATCAGCCAGCAGCTCCCCTAAAATCTGTTGTCACTAGGGTAAAATCTCCAACATTTTCACTAAGTGTAAGCAGTTGTATGGTAAACCCAAAATCTTGTGATCTTGTGATTGCTTTGGTTGCCAGCATGTTGTAATGGTTGCCCGTTGTTTTCATGGAAGGCACAAATTTGTCCACAGTCTGTCGCTAACTACTCGCCGATGGGTGGTGACATTGTTTGAAGTGCAAAGCAAACCCAAAACAGGGAGCGTAAAAACTGTACAGGCCTTACTGCAGCAGTCAAAACGTTTTAAAAGGCACAAGTTTTACTCTCTGTTTATGGTTTATGTTGCATTTTTTTCCCCTAACGTGGCATATAGTTTTTGAGTGTCTGCAGACAAGTTACCATTTTCCATGTAAACAACAAGTGATCATGGCAACCTGCTAGTGACCAAAGCAATCGTAAAAGGGTTTTCGATGCAACACCATATACCTCTTTGCAACCAATTTCTCTTAGCAACAGAAGCAACTTGCAAATTCTCTAGTAATTCCTCTAGTAACCCATGATTACCACGGGATTACTGACTGGTCTCATGGCCTGTGTGAATAGAGGGCTTAGCAATTCACAGCGACTGCCACCAACCTCCAGCAATCACGCCCAAACAGTCGGGTATATATCTTTTTTCCTAGCGACCAGTGTGATTGGGGCTTAATTATCAAATTAATAGCTATTTAAATTTTGCAGCAGTACTCAGTGCTTTGAGCTAACGTTAGCAGTTTTGCTAAGTGTTTTACCACCTTGCCTGTAGAAACTTGGCTTTTGTTTTAATGTTCAAAAGTTTCTTTGTTAGTACAGTGAATGTGAGTTTTTGGGCCTGCTGACAGCCTGGTGAAACGGTGTAGCCTGATCATATTAGCATGATCAGTTTAGCATTTAGCTCAAAGCACAGCTTCACCGCGCTGCTAGCAGGCCTAAAGATTCTTGTTTCAGCAGGTTACCTTAATTTGCATTCATACTCCTCATTGAAATGCAAATTCATCTTCACCTCTTCAAGTGGCAGACAGTGTACATATCAATCATTTTTCCATTAGTTTTTTAGCCTTTTCAGCTTTTCTGCTAAACTCGATGCAGATCAGGTTATGTGGAGGCTGTGTGGTTTGTGTAGCTGGTAATTGTGACCGTAAATGTGCTAAATACTATAATCAAATGAATTTTTATCGTTTATTCAGCTAACCTACAATTTTTTCCCAATCCCCTGGTAATTACAAAAGTACCTGCTGCGGTACATGTGTACCTTAAGGTTTAAAGGTTGAGGAAAGTCACATCAAATCCCAAATTTTTAACTGGTAGCTAAAAAAGTATTGTATTTTTTGTCACACTGATCAATTTTATTAGCCCCTCAAGCAAAAAGATTATATTCATATTTTAAAGCAAATGCCATCATCATTAAGGGTAATTCATGATCTTAATAAACCCGCTCATCAAGTAACGGAGGCCTCCTAGAGCAATATGCAGCATGCTGCTTGGTGACATTTCCCTTCAAAGGGTCTACGGTTTATGCTGCGGTAATTGTCTCCTGCCCTATCACTGAGAGACCAATGATTGAAGCTGTTGTGTGCACATTGATTTACATAGCCGGGGCCATTCTTTGCCACATCTTTGTACCAAGAGAATACAATCAGTCAAAGCTTTATAATAAATAATGCAACAATAGCTTCAACATCTTGCCATCATCATATGTGCGCACACACACAAACAGACAGGAAAGCACACAGTCTGTCTTTCTAACTCACTGCAATGCTGTCTACTTCCCTTTGAAGGATTAACAAGAATGTCAATTAAATGCCAGAGAGACGCTCTTAGCTGATCTGAACGAGGTGTTGTGCAATCTAATGTAATTTTGTAATGTTGTGTAAAGAATAGGGTGTGGTTCATCAATAGCATGAAAATCTGAGCCCAAAAATCTTGCTGTAACTTTTCCTTATGATTTTGACACTTTTTGACAATTTTTTGAATCCTTTCTATTTTCATGATTGATGAATACTTGCTGCTTTCATCCTCGATCCGTTTTTTATGCAGAGCAATGTCAAGACTGAAGTTGATATTTTGAACCCCTGTGCAGTGCACATTGCGTGTGGAGGGCCTAATAACCTTATCGGGGAGAATGATTTCCTTCCAAAGACTGATGCACCGAGTTAATTTTCATGCAGTGCTCAGTGAAGTCTCTCCATCTGATAGGATTAATGCAAATGTTAATTAAATAGCAGTTAATCTAGTCCTTAAGTTGACTATGTGTGTGAGGTGTGATTTGTTGTTGTTTGATGCCAGGACTGTTTTTTCTTCTCGATTCTTGGTTTGTTGCTGCTGTTTTTTGTGGCTGTGTACTGAAGCACTGGTTGATTCAGAGCACTGCTGGAAGCCCATTTGGTCAAAATTTCACCCTCAACTTTCAGAGAGCTCACTCAACACCAAGAAAAGCAGGACATGCTTGCTCAGGCGCTAAGTCAGTGGGCTAACATCTCCTTCCTTTTGATGGCGCTACGATGTCAAATTCCAGTGTTAAATTCCTTTTATTGAAGCAGTAAGCCAGTTGACTGTGTGACTGTGGCTGACACCGTCTGTATCTGAGGTCATTACTTTTTTTCAGGCTTTTAAACTCTCGTTCCAAGTTAGAAGCTGGAAAAAAAATCTTTCTAGAAATTTGCACTCGGGATGCATATTCTGCTTTCACACTGGACCACTACTTAATTCAGGGCACTTTTACGAGTCCCTCCGGCACATTTCAGAGCTTCGGCCTGTCTGAATATTCAGAGTGCACTCTGGACTCTGGCCAAGGAGGAGGTGCCGCAGTGCCTTCCAATGTTTACACCAGTAGCCAAATGGGAGCAATCTAACCCCCGAAGATTTCCACTAAGCTAGCTTCCACTCCACATAATAAAAATAACTTTTAGCAGCCTTTTCATTTATAAGCATATCGTTATTCATTGTTATTATAGTCATATTGTGATGGTGACAATTCATTCAATGCTCCACGAGTGCATTTACATATCTCATTGATGTTTTTTTTCAGTTTTTGCCAGTTGAACTTGCACATGAGCTTCCTTCTAATGTAGAAAATGTGTTAGCCCCCTAATAAGATCCAGTGATTATTTTAACTGTAATTTAATGTTCTGTGATTTTATTGATTTGTTTCACCTTTAACTTGAGCCTAAGGGCATCACTCTCCTTTGCTTTGGATGCTGAAATAGTGATTATTGTACTTGTGTGTGGCCATGTTTGTGTCTGCCTAAGTGTCTCCTTGTCCCCTTGTCAGTGTGTCTGTGAAGGGAAGGTCAGAGCAGGTAAGGCCACGTGTCACAGTGGCACATGGATGAGTTTGTTGCCAAGGCAATTCGTCTGTTTGTTTTCTGATCACTGGAAAAACACCATTGTGTGTCCAGCATCTCAGAGCCTAATTACTAATTACATGCACAGGTCATTAACCCTATAAGTGCTAGGCTTTTATTTAAATGTCCAATTGAGTAAAAATCTCCAGTTCTACTCTACAGCTATAAAACTGTAGGGCCAAAATTAATACATTTAGAATTAATTTTGATATATAATGTTTCTGCATCTGTGAGACTTGAAAATATCCAGCAAAAAAAATTATTATCTCTCAAAACTATAAATTACTAACATGACATGATAGTTTTACGCAGTTGCTGCACATTTGTCGACTGCACATTCATTATGTGAGTCTCCGATTCCACCACATCCCAAATATGCTCTGTTGGATTGAGATCTGGTGACTATGGATGCCATTTGAGTACAGTGGATTCAATGTCAAGTCAAAGAAACCAGTTTGAGATGAATGAAGCTTTGACATGCTGAAAGCAGCAATCAGAAGAAGGGTACTCTATGATCATGAAAGGGTGGACATGGTCAGCAGCATTAGCTGGGCAGGCTGTGGTGTTTAAATGATGTTCAACTGATACTAAAGGACATAAATTGTGCCAAGAAAATATCCCCCACAACATTACACCACTACTTCCAGTCTGAATCACTGACTGAAGCCAGGATCGATCCATGCTTTTATGTCGTTTACACCAAATTAAAACCTTACCATCTGAATGTCACAGCAGAAAGCAAGACTCATTAAACCAGGGAATATTTTTCATATCTTAAGTCCAATTTTGGTGAGCCTGTGTGGGAATTTTAGCATCAGTCCTGTTTCTACCTGACAGAAGTGACACCGGTGTAGTCGTTTGCTGCCCAGAGATGCTCTTCTGCATACCCTGGTTGTGTTTTCTTTTTTAACTCATTTTTACCTTCCTATCTGCTGAAAGCAGTCTGACCTCAGACATCACCAAGACTTTTTCAACTAGAGAACTACTGCTCGCTGGATATTTTCTCTTTTGCATGCCACTCTTTGTAAACTTTAGGGATGGTTGTGTAGTAAAATCAGAGTAGATTAGCAGCAAATCTGGCACCAAGAACCATGCTAATTTTAAAATCACTTAAATTCCCTTTCTTCTCCATTCTGATGCTCAGCTTGAACTTCAGCAGGTCAACTTGACCATGTCTACATGCCTGAGTATATTGAGCTGCTGCCGTGTGATTAGATATTCCCGTTAATGATAGGTTCACAAACAGCTGAACAGGTGTACCTAATAAAATAGCCAGCGAGGTTTTGTAAGTCAGTGACACTAATGGTGTTGAACCTGGTCTAAAAATTCTCAACAATTCTACATCCATTTTAGTCTCAGCAGCAATAAGAAGCTGATTTCATTTTAAGTGAAAGTGCCACACTTGGCAACCTTTGAAAATGGCAGTGGTTGTGTCTTTATAATCCTGGTATGTGGACCTCCAGGGTGAAAAAGGTTGAGTCTTTATTTAGCTTTACCTCTGATCTTGTTTCCGACTGATGAGAAAAAAAAGTCTATTTCTCTTCTTCCCTTCTTTTCCCAGTTTTGGTATTTCAGTTAATGTTTATTTAGTAAATGTAAACATTCTGTTTTTAATGTATTATAAACTGGGATTACATATATATATATATAGTAATTTCAGTAAAACGTTTCTATTTCTGCTGATTAATTTATATTCTGCAACATGTCATCAACTGCCTAGCATGCTGAGAAGTGGGAGCCCCATGCGTTAACAGATTTTGCGTGTACCTGCCATAAGGTGTGCCACACAGGGGAGCAGCCAGAACAGATCTTTGACCCAAACCAGCCAGATGGCCCTAACATGGTTGCCCGAGTACAAGCCATATGGTCCAGGAATGGCTGCCGCTGCTGTCATTTGGTTTCTCGTGGCGTATTCTTAGCGGTTCATGTTGAGTCTGTTAGCTTTGTTAATGGAGTAGCTGTCTTTGCATCGATATCTACATTGATTCACAGGAGGAGAGAGACAATTAAATACAGTGTGCCGGTGGTGGTGGGGTCTTTGCAAAAAATACACAGTTGGGTTTCATTTTTTGTTTCCAGGATTTAAATGATGCTTTATAATCATCTGCACAAAAAAGAAGGAAAAAAATGTCCAGCAGCGGTAGACTCCCTCTGCACTGCTGGACCTGTGCTTGAAAACTGGAAAAACTTCCGCAGCCTGCCATTCAGTCAGACACAAGATGCCATCAATCATCATCTTTCACTCACCCTGCAGCCATTAATCATGTGATAAACAAGATCTGGCATTTCAGTCTACCAAAGGGCCCACAGCTTTAAACAGTACTGAATGTGCTCTTTAGTGCCTGTAAAACAAAAAGAGAGAGAGAGAGCAATAATGAACTCTATTTATTCCAACATAATCTAAGTAAGTTAATACTAATTAATCTTACATGTATCCTTCAGCAGCATATCTAATGTAATGTAGTTTAGATGTAGTGTCTCAAAAAGCCCTGCTATAAACATGTTATATATAAACAACATTAGCGCCCCCGGCCTATTAAACAGCATGTCAGGGTTGTGATGGCTCTTTAAGATCTTTGCAGGTCTGTCACTGCCTGTGTTTGCCACACGGTTGGGAGGTCTGTAATCCCATTGATGCACACTGGAAGGTGATGCTTGCACATTCAAATTATGTCATTCCATGAATTTTAACATAAATGTGTTTTATTTTGTAGGGTTACTGTAAGTTTTGTTGTTGTGGGTTTGTTTGTTTTTTAAATTAAGCAGAATAAAGGTAATTTTTTTTATCTTTACTGTCTTTACAAATGGTGGATAACGTGTCGAATTTGCTGAATCACGGGGGCCTTATATATTATCTATAGTTCGCTCGATGAGCTCTATTTGGTTTGACTTCCTCTGTGTTATTGAAAACACATCTGCAAGGCCCACGGCCTCCTACTCTCTTCATCTGTAGCCAATAGTGTGTGTGTGTGTGTCTGCATGTGTGTATGTGTAGGCGTGTATGTGAGTGAGCAGTCCTTGACTGCGGTGGATGGGTGCTGATTAGCCAAGCTGCCGGGGTCTTTTGTGCTCCTCAGACGGGGGTATAATTGTTCTTTGTTCAATGCTCAGCATCTCTTTGAAGTCTCTCATTCAATTTATGTCCTTACAGATTCTCTCTCCCTTCTCTATGGTGTCCACCCTCGCTTTTTTCGATGGGTGTCAGACCCCTGTGTTGTAATTACATAGCAACCTATAAAATACATGAAACATACAGGAACAAGTATGGAGCCGCGAGAAAGTAGAAGAATCCCGATATTTATCTATAGAAAATGACCAGAAACTGACATTTCAAACAGGCATTTTATTAAATCAAAGAAATCTCCCATTCTGCTGGTCCAAACAAATGAAGTGAAGAAAAATAACCGTCTTGGAGTGGCTCGCCACAACTGAGCATCATTACATAGGCTAATGTTCCTCCTCTGTAGAGATGGGGAATGCCTTTGACAGCTAGTTTGAGTGCAGTGACTGTGCAGCGATTGTTGCTTTCAGTTGTTGTCATAATTAAACAGAAGATCACTGGTTTTAATACACTGCGATGGTGCTGCGCTGAATTACTTCAGCCAGCCAAGATAATGCAGCCCCATTTGAATAAGTCTAAGATATAATGTGGCATGTAGACAAACCAAGAGAAGAGAGAAGTGTGTGTGAGGGGGAGACTCCTGTTGGTTCTCATTGCCAATCTCCCTAAGGAGAGAGCTGTTTATGCACACATGAAAAGCATTGGCAGGCAAGCCGGTATGTGTAGAGAGAGAGGGAGCATGAGAGAGAGACAGAGAGAACGAGGGCAGCCTCTAAGAAGAGAATGATGGTTTAGTGTTTTTTTTTCTTCTTTGCATAGATAATAGCAAAACCAGGGGAAAAAAGAGAAAGACGAGAGGGCTGGGCAAACCTGTTGCCAGTTTCAGTTGCCAAGGACCACCTGTTGCTAACAATAAGTGTGTATATGTGTGCTTATTCTTTTTTGGGAGCAGATAAAGAATGCAGCTGCTAACGTACTAAGAGAGACTTGGCTCATCTACAAACACACCAAGCTGATGAAGAAGATCGACCATTCGAGAGTCCGCAAACACCAGCGGAAGTTCCTCCAGGCTATACATCAGTGAGACCGCACCTCACACACAACTACATACACTCGCGCACGCAAGCACACCCGTGCACACGAGCACATGCGCATGACGGCGCTGCTGAGCTGATGAAGCCTTTGAAATCAGCTGTACTTTCTATCCACCCACAGGTTGAATCAACGCTGATCATCAGATAAAATGCATTAATCCCCGCACACACAAACACACACACACACACGCATGATGTGATTCATCATCTACGAAAGGGCAGGTTCAATCCAGGCAAATACACTTGTGGGAATGGATAATCATGTGCATTGTGTGCTGTTAGAGACACTCCGATCACCCTGTCATCTCTCCCAAAAAGTGATGCTGCTGTTACAAGTGCTCAGAGTGTAATTCACACACATAAAGAAAAAGATTTTTTGTATATCCTCTGTCCAGCATCTAAATGAAGGATCTCGTAAATGTTTCCTGATCCTTTGATCTTTAACGGTTCAACTCCAGGACAGTTCAAAAGCCAGAGTCAAGAGACGTAAGGCTGTGTTAAATCTAACATTCAAAGGCTAATCCTTATTCATGTGGACTGTGGACTGGCTGTGTCAACACAGCAACCGGGCTGACTCGATGGGAATAGGGGTACATTCTGTGGTTAAAATCTGTTAGCATAACAGGAGACGGGCTCAGCTGGGGGTGCAGTCTCATAAAGTCAGCCTCACAGGGTTTGTTTTATGAAAACACAGGTTAGTTCACCAATTATTGTATAGTGCTTTGAGAGTCCAATAGGCTTTTAATTGGACTGATTTTTTTTTTTTATCAGATTTTTTCCTGTTGGTTTATTTCCCTCTAGGTCTTGTGCCCCAGAAGTTTTCCTTAATAATAATTATCTTTTAACTTTTAATGTTTCTTTTCCTGCATTCATTATATATATACAAATCTATGTATTCTCTACTTCATGACAAGATTACTATGTTTCAGTCCACACTGTGTGCTTGCTGTTATTGTACATTCAAATCAAGGGACACACTGCAGGTAGAAATGAAGCTCAACTTGGCAAGGTGACCGCTCCAGAGTGGTGTTGTCTGAACCCTGAGGGATTAACTCTCTGGTCCAACCACAGCATATTTACCGGGTTTCCACCCTGTATGTGTGTTTTATGTGTGCATCTGTTTGCAGATTACGCAGCGTGAAAATGGAGCAGAGGAAACTCAGCGATCAGGCCAACACACTAGTGGATCTCTCAAAGGTGAGGCACACATCAGTGCTCTTCATTTTTGCATACAGGTTAGTCGCTCATACCTGACATGCTTTTGCTCCCCCCAAAAATTTTGCACAGCATTTCTCCGTTTCCATGCTGATCTGCCTGTTTCTGTGGCTTTGCGTCTCCTAGCAACCAGAAGAAGTGTTAAAACAGGGATGACTGAGTGAGAGAGTGAGGAGGAAACGAGAGGAGGGAGGGGAGTGCTCGTGTTTTTTCTGTTACTGTGTGGGTGTTTGAGTGAGAATGTAAGTGTGTGTGTGTGTGTGTGTGTGTGTGTGTGTGTGTGAGTGAGTGAGTGAGTGAGTGAGTGAGAGTGAGAGAGAGTG
>NW_024582565.1:749949-757969 GCF_018398535.1 Haplochromis burtoni
TGTGTGTGTGTGTTCTTTCAGAGGAGCGATGCCTTTAGCACCAAATATTTTGCAATTTTGCAATCTCAGTCTCAATTGGCCACTTGTGCATTTACCATGGTTACAGAGACTGGGATGTGCAAGGCAGGGACATTCTGTTGGCTTCCTTTCATCCTCTCTCTTCTCGCTCTTTTTCTTTCTTCACAGTGTTATAAAGCCCTGTCTAGTGTGATTTCTAACTTCTAATCCCTCTTAGTTTTTTTTTTGTAATTTTTGCTTAGTCTTTCTCTTTCTGATACTTTACCTTATTCTGTAACCGTGGGTGACCAGTTGCGGTCTGTCCACAAACTGACTCACCTAAGTGTAAACATTTGCAGGGACAGGAGGCAGGGCTGATGGGATTTAAAATACCCTCGTGAAGACAAAGACAGTAGTTACAGAAAATCGCATACAAAATATGTATGTATATGTATTGGCATATGTAATACACACAAAGTTAAAACAGCAGAAAAACATCACAATTAAAAAGTTTATTATTCATTTGGCATTGCATTGGTAGTTCTAGACAGACAGTCACTGCTCCAGATTTGTTAGTCGTTGCCCTGAACGGCCAGTTTTAAAGCTTTCTTCCTAAGGTGGTTAAGCTGAAGTGCTTCATTTACAACTGTGGGATTTCTTTGTATTGTCAGCAGGCTGTCAGTTGTGGAAACACTGAGGCATATTATTAAAATTTCACCTATTTTTACACCTCAGGCTGTTCATTTTTCATTAAAGTTTTTCAGAATGTACTTTTTATGCTAAAAGACGGGGAAAATGTTTCAAGCTGTTTTCTTTTTTTTACCTTTATGCAGTAGTTTTACTCATCCGGCACACTTCAGATCAAACTGGGCCGCATGTGACCCAGCTAAAATGAATTTGACATCCCTGCTCTACTTAGTGTCTCTCCTTATTCAATACCAACGTTATTTGTTTTTTTTTTAAAACAAGCTTTCATAGAGCGACTGTGTTATCTTCCTGTTTTTACGTGTTTGCAGTCTGTCTCCCTTCTTCAAAGTACGCCGTGTGCACTGACTCATCTCCCACTCTCCACTCTCTCCTTTCATAGATGCAGAGTGTCATGTATGAGCTCATGTCCGAGCTCAACGACCGCAGCGAGGACTTGGAGCGTCAGATGCTGTCCCTGGAGCAGCGGGTGGAGCAGCTCACGGCGGGCTTCAACGCCTTGCCCGCTCACCTGTCTGCAACCCTCAGCGCCCAGCATGCTGCCCTGGTTCACCTGCTCCGGGAGAGGGATGCAAGGGATGGTAGAGGAGGAGGAGGAGGTGCTGTGGTTCCACTGTCCCCTGCAGCTTCTTTAACCACTGCGCCAGCTTCAGTTTCTCCAGTCCAGGTCACAGCTCCTGCACCACCTTCAGCTCCGGTTTCTACTTTGGCGTTGGAGTCCCCTCTGTCGCCCCCACCCCTGAGCCCAGAGGGGAGCTTGGAGGCTAGCTCCAACCCCAACACGTGCACCTCTAGCTGCTGAGGACAGCTTTTTTTTTCTTTTCTTTTTTTTCTTGGACCAGGAGAGGACAAATATGAGGAAAAACAGGGAGGAAGGACGGGGGCTGCGCTAGTCCTCACACTTCAGACTAAAGGAGAGAAATGGGAGATGAGAGAAATGTCTGGTGATCCTCGGAAACTAACGCTCCAAGAGGGAGGGAGGAAGACTATGAGGAGAAATAATGGGATTAAGATGGAGGGCCTGTATGAGTGATGAGACATGTTAGGGACTTTGGGGCGCTTTACTTGATGAGGGAAGGAGAAGAAAAATGGGGATAAAATGGAGACTCTAAAAGGTGTGAGGGGGAGGAAGGATGCCAAGAGGGTGAGAAATTGAGGTAGAGAGAATGAGGAGGACGAAAGAGAGAGGAGGAGAAATAACGAAGAATAATTATATGAACTCCTAAATGGAATCCACTCCAATTACTGAAGAATGCCTTTTATTATCTCTATCTCTCTCTCTTCTACGTCTCTCTTTCTCCCTCTCTTTCCTTCCCCCTTCCCAATCTCTCACTCCCGTCATCAGGAATTAATGACCATGACTTTTTATCCTTATGATGTATTTTCTATCTGAATGCTAATTGTGTATTAACGAGCATCCCTTTAACAAAAGGTTCGATCAATACGACCACGATTTAAAAAAATGAAAAATAAAAAAATAAATAACTAGTGGCATGCACCACACACACACACACACACACACACACATACACACACAAATCATGTCATCCACGCAATATGAGCTAACACAGCACAAACACAAACATACAGACTCTCACAAAGGCCCTATTTACGCTCACACATAGAAAATAATGCACTAGCCCACAAGATGATACTAAAAGCCAATACTGCCAAGCACATGATGCACTGTCAATCTCCATAGAGCACTGCCAAGCGATGTAGACACACTGTAAAAAATGTTCATCTTAACAATTTATCTTTTGTGGGTGTGAGCTGATGCAGTAGTTTAGACTTACGATGCGTAGTTGTGACATTTTAACTACTCAGCCGGGAGAATTGTAACCGTTCAGTGAACTACACAAATTATAGATCAAGCTGAAACAAGCTGATACAGAGGGACGTGAGTCATCATAATGTCTGTTTGTGATGATGAAGACAGTAGCTGATGGTAAAATAACCTAACACAACTACTACAGGACTTTATTACTGCATTTACAGAATTACAGATTGAAACGAACTGATGTTTAAAGTGTACTTTGCTGTGCTGAAATGAGACTGTGGTCTTGTTTCATTTCTGTGGACGTTTCGTATGACAGCAGCAGAAGGTGGACAATTAATAGTTGTATTAAGTGCATTAATACTGGGGCGGCTATTAGAAGAAAAATTAGCTTATTTTACACATATTTTTTGTACTGGCATTTAAAAATGGTTGATTGATTTCTGAAGATACCCGTTAAAACAAACGCTGCAGAACTCTAAAGTTGGCTCTTTGCACAATCTTGATGCTCCACATTTAGTGCGAGTACTCGTTTAATGCCACTAAATTTGGATGTTTTGACCCAAAGATCTACAGCAGATGCGGTTCGGTCCACAACTTGTTGTCTTTTTGTCTCTCCATGCCACCACAGTGGCTTAGAAATAAAACTAAAAACTAACTTTAAAAAAATGCATTAACTGTTTAAGAATTATCCACATTTGTATACACATTCCCTCATTTTCAGAGGCTCAAAAGTATCTTGACAATTGACAAGCAGCTTCATAGCTAGGTGGGGCCTGTTGCCTTGTTATTCCATGACATGATTCAAAGAGTGGAATTTCTATTTCATAGTTGTTCATGGTCATTCCAAGTGAGGGAGGTCGTCATTAGGCTTAAAAATTCAAAATAAGTCAATAAGTGTCAACTGCTGAGTGGCCATTCTTGAAAAGGAAGACAACAGAAAACAACTGAAATGGATGATGAAAGAATGGCTAAAAAACAACTTCACAGCATCTAACTGAGTCAAAAAAAAAAAAACTCTCACCAGGATGTACAGTAGGTGTATCACTGTCAAAGTCTACATCTGTAAGTTTGTAACTGTTAATCCAGAGGGTTTACAACAAGCTGCAAACCAGTGGTTACGCTTAAGAACAAGTAGGTTAGATTATACTTCCTAAAAAAACATCTAGAAATTAATATTTAAATAAAGATGAGCCTGTGGCAGAATTATGGGAAGAAAGAAGTAAGGAGAAGGAAAGAGAGAAACACCTATTGATTTGAAGATAACACATTATCTGTCAGAAACAGTGGGAGAAGTGTTGGTGGAACCCCATCACTAGTGTTTACTGATGGCGTGACTAACAGAAGTGGCAGGATGAATTGTAAAGTGTACAGGGCTGTACTCAAAAAGACACGGAGTATTCGTCAATGACCAAGTTATTCACCTGATCTCAGCCCAACGGAGCAGCTTTTCAGTTACTGAAGACAAAAACTGAATGCAGAGAGACCCACAAACAAGCAGCAACTGAAGGCAGCTCCAGTAAAAGCCTGGCATCTCAAGAGAGGAAACACAGCATGTAGTGATGTCCAAGGCTGCAAAGGATTTTCATTCAAGTATTTAGAACACTCCTTACTTTTAAAATCATGTTAGTTTGTCCAATTAAAGTTTGAGCCTTTGAAAATGGGGGACTGTGTCTAAACAGTTAATGCAAAAACAGGAAAGCGCTGTGAGTCAAAGCTGAAAGTCTGCACTTCAATCACATCCTGATTACTTGGTTTAAAATTCACTGTGGAGGTGTACAGAGGCAAAATCACAAAAGTTGTCTCTTTATCCAACAAATTATGGGCCTAACTGCACTGAAAACAATGAAAACAATTTTAACAAATCCTTTACTTGACTAAAGTCAGACCGACCTACATGCAACTCTATAAATATTGTCTGTCATTGGCACTTGTTAAAATCCAGCAGTGATTTAGCTGTATTTCTCTAAGTTGTTTTTATTAGTTGATTTTTTTATGACCTTTCATAAAGGGAAGTAGATCTTGTACTTTACTGCCATTCTTTGTCAAACTTGTGGTCCGAAAAACAGCTCACTGTTATCATGAATGTATTCTGTGTGAAGAAATACACTCAAACTCGCTTGCTCAGTCACTTAAACTGCCACACAGACACAGGAACAGACACCCACATGCGCACGCACACACACACACACACACACACACACACACACACACACACACACACACACACACACACACCTCGACAACCAAAGTGCTCTCTCTTAAATGGACTTCAATAAGAGGCAGGGAACGCTGCTGTCACTGGGGACAAAAGATAGCAGGAGGCGTTGCAGATATCTTGACAATATTGCTGAGGGAATAACTGTGAAAATCTCGGCATGGACTTGTTACAGTGCTGTACATGGACTGCTGTAACAGATGAAGGTGGACTAAGGATGAACACAAGGGAACACAAATAAACCTTACAAAGGATAAATGGCCATGAAGGAACAGATGTTCATGAAATAAATAAAATGAAAGACTGAGATATATCTGAGAGGAATTATAATGACGTGATGGGAAAAGAGACAAGCCTACCTTTACATTGGAGACAATATTGAAAACTATCTTTTAGCGACACGCTGTGGCCGGAATACTGAATTACATACGCTTGGAATATTGTACAGTATGCTGTTAACGAAATATAGCTTTGTATTGCTTAGTCTTTTCTACCATTATGATTAAAAGCAGTTATAGCTGATATCTTACCTTATTAAACTATAGTATTCTTCTCATTCGTCATGACAATTATAATATATGTATTATCAATACGTTAAATAATCACGAACAAGGAAAGTGCCGTTTGAGGTTGAAATTATTTTGTAATTTTATTTTATCAGAGAGAATTAATAAAGTATATATCTATAACATTACAGCTTTCATGTTTAATGAGTCTAAGTTTTTATTTTATTTATTTTTTATCATTTATTTATTTCGTTTGTATGCTTTTTTCGGGTACTTCATATTCCTCGGGGATTCATGTAATTTTAAAACAGCTGTAAACACTAACTCACCCTGTAGAGATTATGTTTTGTTCAGTAATTTATTAAATATATAAATACTGTAGGAGTTTTAAGAATTGCTACCACGTTTTATTTATTTTTCTGTTGTCTTTGTATCTTTCACTGTCAAAAGGGGGAAAAAAGTCTCCCCCAACTTGGATTTCAGCGTTTCTCTCGCTCATTCTCGCGATGTTTGGAAACAACGTTGGACAGTAACTTCACGCTGTCTTTAAGCACAGGGGCACACCTCTGGGGGGGCAGTAGAGAGCTAGAAGTTTGTCTGTTTTATTAAAATGGGCTTTTTTTGTGGAAGCTTTACGCTAGCTAAGTCGTCCATTTGTTAAGTCCTTTAATTATATAAGTATTGATCGGCTAACTTCAGTATGGTAAGATGCTGCAAAATTAAGCTACTGTGAAGTACCCCATTATAACCAGGCACACTTTTTAGCAGTATATTTTGCTTTCTTGGGCTAGTTGAATACTGTTAGCTTGCCAAATTACGGTGACATTATCAGTCGTGTGTAAAAAATTATGTTTTTGATGTCACAATACAATATTAATATGATTAGAGGTGGCTTGTCTACTTAGAAAAGTACTCACTGTTATTAAAACATACCGGATTGGTACTGAAGACAAAATATGTACTGTGGCATAACGCAAAGTCATTCACTGGGTTTTAATAAAGTTAGTGGGCGTTGTGATATATGACTTTGAATATATGTGAATCCAATTCTAACTGAGAGGACAGTGTTTGGAAGAAAAACCAGAAAGAGACATGATGTATTAGTGGGTGGTGAGTGGGTGTGTAAACATTCAGTGTCCAGTCTTTTCCAGTGGCCAAGCCTCCCTCTATTCATTATTTCTCTGTGTGAAGCAGGTCCTCCTTTCTGCTTTACCAGTGTCCTCTATGCTGGCACCAACAGCATTATAAATGAATGTGGGATTCTGGTGAGGGTAAGTATAAACTGTTGTTTTATTTCTTTCTGTGGTTTAACCCAAGTAAAGTGCCACATTTAATATTGTCATCCAGGTAATAAGGGCTACAGCTGTAACCCTCATTCATTCGTACATTTTTTTGCATTCAGCACGAATACATAATGGGTTGTCTCTTACTTTAGATTGAGTTACAATTAAAGTACACAGAAATGTTGTTCAATTTCAATTCAATAAAACTTTATTGATCCTGAAGGTTGACCCCGCAGGAAATTGGGTTATGTTGTATGTCGTACAACAGTATGTAGTATTACAGCCACATTGTAAATGTGCAGGTCAGAAGTTTTCATACATTCATCATGGGCATGAATGTTATGACAGTTTGAGGCTTTTAATGATTTACTTGAACATTTCTCTTTTCAAGGTGGAATGATTGTATAGCACACGTCTTTAATGACTTAAAAAAACAATCAAATGTTAGAGTTAAAAGTATGCATACGGACTCAAATACACCCTATTAATATTTGGTAAATTGTCCCTTAGGAAGTCTAAGGAGCTTGGAAAGAAAAGTGTCTGGACTTTAAATTGCTTGAAGACGTTTCACCTCTCATCTGAGAAGCTTCTTCAGCTCTAGGGTCAAATGGTGGAGAGTCCCAGATTTAAACTAGAACTGAAGAAGCTTCTCGGATGAGAGGTGAAACGTCAAGCAACTTAAAGAAGTCCAGACGCTTTTCTTTCCAAGCTCCTTAGACTACGATGACCTGGATGACTTACACCTCAATCAGATGCTTTTGGTAGCCATCAGCAAGCTTCTGGCATAATGCTGTCTGGATATTTGATCATTTTTCTTGACAGAATAGAACAGTGCATTTAAATTGGTTCATTTCCTGGTGCAGATCTGGCTTTTAAGCCTAGTCCACAAATTTTTAATAGCACTGAGGTTGGGGCTTTGGGAATGCCGTTCCAGATGCATTATGTTAGCCTTCTTGATCCACTCCAAAGCCAGTTTTGACATGTGTTTGGAATCAATGTCCTTTTGGAACAAACAGCTGTGTCCAAGTTTCATCTAGCTGTTGATTTAAGAGTTGAAGAATTTGGAGGTAGTCCTCTTCCATTTTGCTGTCAACTTTGAGCAGTGTCATAGGGAACAAAGTAGCCCCAGAGCACGATGCTACCATCACCATGCTTCACCGTGCTTCTTAGATTTGAAAGCCTCACCATTCAGATCCATAAGGACAAAAAAACTAACAGACTAAGGAACAGCTTATATCCCTTAGCCATCACTATGCTAAATGCTGCTAAATTAATATGATCCAATATAATCTTTGTGTATGATGTTTACAGTGTTACAACACAGTCTCATATTTACATGTTTACAACTGTATTTTACCACTGGTACAGTAATACTGGCAAATGGGGACTAGTGCAATATGAAATCAATTGTGTTTGTTGTTTCTAAACATATATACACACACACACATATATATATACACTGAACAAAAATATAAACGCAACACTTTTGTTTTTGCTCCCATTCCCCATGGGATGGACGTAGAGACCTAAAATT
>NW_024582565.1:759378-766122 GCF_018398535.1 Haplochromis burtoni
ATATATATATATATTGTATTTTCTAATTTAATTTAAATTTTATTGACTGATTGTTTCATATGTTCTGAGTTCTGAGTATTGGTCAGTGCAATAACAGCCATGCAAGTCCTTTATATGGCTGCAAAGAGGAAATACCAGTTGTAGTCAATCATGATCGCTAATGAGATGTTAATAGGCTGTTGCCTTGTCAAGTTAAAAGACATTGTAGAACCTTCAGGATCACAAAAGATTTAAGTGAGTATATGTATATGTTTGACCCTGTATGTGTAGTCTGTGACTTAGAGAAAATTTTAAATAAATTCAAATGTGTGCACTATATTCTTGTTTTTAAAGCCATTAAAGATGTATATGCACAATCATTAAGCCCTGGAAAAAGAAGAAAGAAATCATAAAAACCCCTAAAATTACTGTAACACTCATGCCGATGATGAGTGAGTGTAAACTTGTGACCACAACTGTATACGCATTAGAAGGATTTTTGTTTAACATTGTATTTTGAGAATAGAGAAGCGTTAGCCCTGTTATAGACTGGCAAGCTGTCTAGTGTGTACCCTGCCTCTCATCCTATGACAGCTGGGATAGGCTCCTGCCATCCCTCAACCCTGAATTGGATAAGCAGAAGCAAATACATGAATGGCTGGAAAATAGACAATAGAAAAAAAGGGAAAAGGAAAAAAACAAAATACTATTCTGAGGGAAGCAAAAGTTAAATTGTTGAGGATAAAGTTGTTTCAAATCCAACTGTATCATTAGTGCATCGCTGCTGGATCCTCTACAAAATGCCTTGTGTAGATGAGTTAATGAAAGCACACTTCAGAATTTTCAGCACACATACACGGTGTGGAATAAGTATGAGGGCTTTAAAGAGATGGTGCAGAAAACTGTCTGTTCAGAAGAGAGAGAAAAGAGTTGGCTGCATTTGTGCAGAGTGAAATAATTAGCAATGGACAAACACAACAATATCGATGCTTTAGCAAGTACAAAGGATGTATGTTGTATCAGATGATCAGGCTGTGACTTGAGAAATGCCCATGGACTAAGGGAGTTGACCTCATTCTCGAGATTATATTTATTTTCAGAATGAAACAGTTAAAACAAAAAATATTCTTTTTGTGGCTTCGATGCTACTGAGGTTTGCACTAAACTTGCTGCATCACAGAAGTAAGAAACAACTGACCTTTTGCTGGTGCTGAGAAATACGACTCAAATGAAATATAAACAGGGATGTAGCATACTCTGCCTTCTTACAAAAGCTTTAGAAGATTGAAGGAACTGACAATAATGAGAACAAAAACACACAAATACAAGAAGAAAGGCCACGGCGTGCTTGTATTTACTTCAGTGGCTGATATAGCAGCAGAACTGATCTTCGGTTTGGACCTTGCCTAATTAACGTGTAAAAATAACCCTGGTGACAGAGTCGCAGGTCGCTCATTCACTCATACTATGACACAGTTTGTCTTACTTTACATTTTTCTGTCTTTCTTGCTTATTGTTTGTCGGGCATATTGGTTCTAATTAGGTGTAATCCTTTGTTTGGTTTACAATCTCACTGTTGCAGGCCTAGCAGAGTGCGTTTGGAGTAAAGTTTCAGCTCATAATAGACATGGAAATAAGGAGAAGTACGTTTTCTCTTTGACTTCACTTTTTCAAGTTTTGTCTTATCTATTGAATACACTTAAGTTTGACACATAAATGTGTTTGTATTATTAAACTTACCTAACTTTTTTTTTAACTGATTACTGAGGATTACTGAGGATTTGTTTTTGCAACGTTTTATGTGCTTCATAGCTTCAAAGTCTTCGTTATTACAGATGAGTGATAGATGTTTAAATTAAACACCTTCCAATTAGTTCACACTGATGCTTGTCCCAAAGGTGATCACACCTTAATCTAATGGCTTATTATGATTATAAATAAATTCATCTGTCACAATATTCACACATTGCTTCCTTGATATATGAGAGTGTTTGTTATTTTTTCATGAAACAGGTTTCATATAAACTGGCCTGTTGGGTGTTTAGCCAAGAGTGAAAATAAAGCAGAACAACAGAGGTGTGAAAGCCAGGCAGCCTGAGGCAGTGCTCTGCCCCGGGCACTGCACATACCCAGATGTGATGAGCTTGTTATCTGTGTTATTTACTGGCAGGCTCTACTGCCCCCAGGGCTTTCATCATCTCTCTCAGGCGATGTGAATTTTCATGATTGGGTTCTATAATTTTAAGGCCAAGGTAATGTCTGTAGTCTAGTCTTTTTCCCTCTTCCTCTTTCCACCGGTCGCTCTGCTTCTCTCCATTTCTCTGGAAACCCAATTACACTTTCAGGATCTCTGTCTGAGCCAAGGGTAGCAAAGAATATAGACAAAATTGAAAATTTAACATAGACTTTCACTCATTTTTAGCCAAAAATAGTGAAAATATGTCTGCATGACATTTTATTACATAGGTGTAATTCACTAAGAGCAAAAGCAAGAAAATGGCAAGAAGGAGACACGTTAAAGGACATGAAAGAACACGCTAAAGAAGTGAGAAAAACTGGCATTTTTAAAGTTTAAAAAACAAAAAAAAACATAATACTTAAGCTGATCACTTTGAACTGTGTGTTCAGCCTCTGAAATAATGACTTGCTGGAGGCAGGCTGTGGATTGATAACAGTGTTGGCAGTTCAATCCCAGGCTCCTTTCCACACGTTGAGTAAGACATTGGCTTTGATGCCTTGATTAGTGGATTGCATAGTGGCTTGCTGCCATAGGTGTGCTGCCAGTGGGTGAATGAGAGGCAGCTTGTAGAGCACTTACAATAAGAGCACTAAATAAATGCAATCCAACAAAACAAAACCATAAATCACTTTGAATAGGAGCAACAGATATTACACCCAAAAGATGATAACATTGATATTTAATGTGTCTAGACAAGAACTGCTAATCTACGTGTTTTACATCTCATTATCCATACTACTGCTCAGACATCATGAGCACCAGTTTTCAGACCGCAGCCTTTCATGTGAAGTTTCCAGGTTTATAGCTTTATAGTTAGAGCTGGATCCAGTAAGCCTTAATCATCCTGCTATAGCCTGCCCTAGTCTCCCTATTTATTTTGTCTTGCTACACTCTGCTTTTCTGTCTCCTCTTTTCCTCCTCCCCCCAACAGGTAGCTACTTCACCCTGAGTCTGGTTCTGCTGGAGGTTTCTTCCTGGTAAATGCGAGTTTTTCCTTCCCACTGTCGCCAAAGTGCTGCTCATAGATCTGATCTGATTGTTGGTTTGTTCTCCCTGATATTATAGGGTCTTTACCTTTCAGTATAAAGCACCTTGAGGTGTTATGTTGCTCTTGTGAATATTAGCTGAAGCATTGCACACAATATCCAGTACTGCATAGAATTTTATTAAACAGTAGCTTTCTGTCAACAAATGAAAGACAGACTTAATACCATTAGTGTATGCAGACAGACCAAACTCCTGTGTTCAGTCAACCCTTGAAATACCATTGAGTGATTTTAATTTATAGTCTTAAGTAGTGGATGAAAATAACAGCGCAGAGAACTTTCAAATATTAGATATATTTTAGTGGTTTCTTATTTGCATTTTTATGTGGTGTGTTTTTAGGAAGCTGGAACTGATTGAAGGCCATTCATGTGAGGGAAAACATACATTTAGTTTGGTTCCCCAACATGAAAGGTTGTTTCAGGATTGCTATACCTTAGCCAAAATGATTGAACCGAAAGGCTGGATATTAAATTGTTGCAAATGTGTGCAATATTCAGGACTGGTGGGGAAATGTTTTTAAATCACTTACTTCTGGTGTCTGGGATTTACGAGCTGTTCTTTGAAGATGCCCATCTGAAAACCAATTTAAGGTTCCAAGCCTTGTGTGTGCTTAGTAGGTGGTATGTAACTTTACAAAATCACTATATCACTATAATGTTGAGTATATCAGGTGTCATCTGGGTTTTTAGTAGTTTAAAGGAGTCTGTTTGACTCACCTAGACTGTAATAGTGGTCTTTTACAAGAATGTGCTTGGCTTACGTACCCAGCATTAACCAAGCATATATATACACACACACACACAGACACACACACACATATATATATACTATGCTCTATTCTTGAATATGTTAGTTTATTCATGTCTTTTTTCTCCATCCTAACTGATTCTACTGCTGCTTCTGCATAATGAACACCAGCTGCCTTATTAAGAATAAAAAACGGTCACCTACACTTCTGTATCAGCGAAGATGACTAATGAGTGCGCATGACATGGAGCTTTGTAAGTGGAAAAGTTGCTGGAGGTCTGGACTGGTCCATGCTGTACTGGTATACCTGTCAAATGTAATGTCATCATTTTAGAGTCGGGTCAAATATCACCAGATTCTGTCAGCAGGAGACTTATGGCCGAATCTGTTATCTCCAGCTTCTTAGAGATAAGCTGTTCTGTACTGGGAGCCTCTGCAGGTCAGAAACACACATTTATTCATATGGATTTATATAAGAAAGGACATATATGTGCACATACTGTTGAATTACTACTACTTTTCATGACATTAGTGCCCTTCAGGTGACTGCAAAGGGCTGATGTGCAGACTCATGTGCAGATCATTTTCATGCTCCGTCCAGGTGTTCACCTGATAACCACAGGAAAATATATTACACAGTGCACATGTGTGCTTTGCATATTTACTAGTAGAGGCAGTATTGACTTCACAGCCAGTGTGTTTGTTGCATGCGTGTATGTGTCTAAATGTGTGAGCAGGTAGATGCGGGGAGCCTTTACTCTGAGCCTGGACAGTGATGTTGCTGTGGTGATGATCAAAGGAAAAATACTGCAATAGCTGCGAAAGAAGCTGGGCAAGACTGCAGTTCAGAAAGTTGATACAGTTAAACATTAAAACACCACCTCAGAAAAGATGAATGACACACAGATACACGCACAAATGCACAGATACAAATTCAAATAAAGCTGTATAAACAAAAGCGAAATACGCACTTAGCTCTTGTCTCATAGTGACACCTTTCTTTGTGGCTCTTTTTCTCACTATATAACACTTTCCCACTTACACAGTGCAAATGCTGGCTAATTTGAAGATGAAGACAAAGTTAGGGATAATTTGTTTGAAGAAAATCATGCTCGACCGAATCTGATGCTTCGTGCGCAAATCATCTGTGAATCTTTTTACATTAGCCCCTCTCATAGCCAGTGACGTCAGCGGTTCCAACTTTGGGCCCAGCAATTAGTCAGCGCTCTGCTCAAGCCAGCTCTTTTGGCACCGACATCAATGCTTTTTCGCTGAATTGGATGGAGCCATTTCTAGATTAGGCACTGCCACTGGCATGAGTAACTAGATCCTGTAATGTTTTCTTTTTAGTGGTCACAAATTCACTTATTGAGATTATATATTCATACCAACCATTTTCCCATCTTTATGCGCCATACTGCCTTTGTGTTCTTCCTGTGAACCTTTGAACTCATCTGTGTTAGCCCAGCCTGCTTTTTTTCTCTGACTCAGCATCTGCCCAACACCTCCACATCTCTTAGTTACCTCAGCACTTTAACATCTTACATTAGTGGTGGGTGTGTTTGGTCATCAGATTGGCCCGAGTAAGCCAAAGAAAGAGTTGTGGAAGCACATCGCCATCCCTCATCTACTTACTCTCAAGCCCTCATTTCATAGACACCTGTATGAGCATTATTTTTTAATGCTTGCTGCATAAAATATATTACTTAAGAGCAATATACGTCCAGCCTTTTCTTTTCAATTAACCTTTCTCACGCTAAATCCATTACAAATATAACTAGATCAGCAGGTTCTATAATACACATTCAATCTTAGGAGTAATGTGTTTGAATTATTAATGAGTTGTTTTGTTGGTATTTCAGATCAGATTACGGGCTCTTAAATGTCTGCCTGGTCCATTCAAGCTTTAGCTTCCTCTACATTAAAATCTGACTAACACACCCTGACTATACAACAGTGATTTTATTTTCAAAGTCTATTAATGTTTTATGTACAAATAAGAAGACTGGCCGGTACCCAAAGAGAAATTTATACAGTAATGTGGACTGCATATATATTTTCAGTCAAGCACTTAAAAAGGGGATTATTGTTCTTAGAAAGAACTGGCAAAGTTGAAATGCTTTATTCTCTAGGCGGCAGGCTGCTATGCATGAGTTGTCTTTTTTCTTGTCCTGAATGTGTGATAAACCTACTCAGTGTGGCGAGGAAGTAAAAATGATGTCTGCATGTCTGTAAACCGTGATGATCGTTGTTCAGGTTGATGTGCAGGTAGAAGCAGTGAAGCAAGGCAATGCCATTGTCACAGAAGTGGACCGGTACAATATCGGCTCCATGGTAACGCTGGCCTCCCACACTTCGCTCAGCCTGCATTCAGGGGACTTGCCTGTGCTGCATATGTGCGTGTGAGAGAGAAGGGGGGTATGAGAGCAGAGGTTGCTGATTGACCTATTTTCAGGCTGTTTGTATGAATTGGGATGAAGGGAGAAGTGATGGGGTTTTTAATGATGCCGCAGGGGACTTGTGCATTGCTTCCTCCTCTGATACGACTTCCACTGACATAACTGACATAACTGGGCTACTTGTAAGCCCTCTGCATATTATACCCACAGTGAAGACCCAGACCCACTTGTAAGTCCCAGTTCACTTTTTCTCTCTGTGGGTCTTATTTGACTTTGTGCGTGCGTGTGTGTGTGTGTGTGTGTGTGTGTGTGTGTGTGTGTGTGTGTGTGTGT
>NW_024582565.1:766142-780918 GCF_018398535.1 Haplochromis burtoni
GTGTGTGTGTGTGTGTGTGTGTGTGTGTGTGTGTGTGTGTGTGTGTGTGTGTGTGTGTGTCAGCCCTCATTGTATATGAGGCATGTCTCAAGCTGGTGACTCCAAACCCTTAGGGGTGAGAGTGTTCTTGGTGAAGGTGGAGACAGTCAGCTAATTGGAGGCTAGGAATAGCCAGCAGTAAACTGGTACTCATTCGATTTCAATTCAATTTCATTTCATTTATATAGCAGTAAATCACAACTGTCACCACAAGGTCCTTTATATTATAGGGTAAAGATCTTACAGAATGAGAAACAACCCCCAACAAGGAGACAACCCGCTATGAGAAAGCAGTTGGCAACAGTGGGACGGAAAAAACCCTTTTAACAGGAAGAAACTGCAGATTCTGGCTCAGGAAGAAGCAGACATCTTCTGAGAGTGGAGGGGGTGAGAAGAGAGAGAGAGCAGGAAGAGAGTCAAGGCAGAGAGAGAGTTTTAAATCAGCTTTTAATAGTTAAATTGAATAGTGATTTATAAACCCAATGAAGAGGAATCTCATGAAGAGTTGAGTGAAGAAGAAATGCTCAGTGCATCATGGGAAGCCACCAGCAGTCTAAGCCTAGTGCAGCATATCTAAGGGAGGATTCAGGGTTACCTCATCCAGCTCTAACTATAAGCTTTATCAAAAAGGTTTATTAGGACACTATGATACTATGAGGTCTAATGTGGGATTAATATGGTCTACTTTCTAGACATTGACAGTACTCTTGCTGCAGCTTCAGCTGAAGCCTGTATAATGTCGATAGAATCTCATTCTTAGCATCCAGGTAGGACCTTATGCCACCAATTATTTTGTGAACTCACCTTTTTAAGCAAAGCCATCGTGGCTGGGATAACCAGAAGCCAAATGCTTTAAGTGAGGAGTGGATCAGACTGATACTCTCATATTTGTTAGTTAGTGACAGCTCTGCTGATTGACTTCGCTTTTAAAACACCTAGGCTGTTTCCATTTTTATTTACATGGGTGTGTGGGACTCTAGTATGTTGTTCAAATCTTATGAGATATTTTTAGAAATATAAATCAAATATATTTATCTAAATCATGTATGTCTGTGTGTATGTCCAATATCTGTTTGGTTTTTTCGGAGTGTTAAAACTTCTGGCCGATAGAACAAAAGGTTGAAAGTGGCCTATAACTTCTTCTCCGTCTCTGTCCCCCTCCTCCTCCTCTGTTTGACCCAAATCCCACCCTCAGTCCCAGTACCCCACAAGCACAGCAAGTTTTTTTTTCATTTAGTTTAATTTCCTCTGCTCTTTTCTATCTTACAGCCCTGCTGCTAGCTGCTACACCTTCGTCTGCTTATCACAGTTATGCACTCACAGACAGACAATGAGCTGCATGCATCCACACACACACACACACACACACACACACACGAGCAGAGACATGGACAGAATTACATTAGAATTTCATATTCATTTGAACAGTGCTTTGACGTGGCTCCACTCCTCGCTGCCTCCTTCCGACCTTCCTCAGCTTACTTCCCCAAAAAGTAATGTTGGTTTCTATAGTAACCGCCTGTGTCTATGTTAGAGGGGAGTTTCCTCACGCTGACTGAAAACGATGTTGAGCACGGGGAGCCACGGAAATACACACACTCTCCCTCACTCACATGCTTGCATTCGTAAAACTGTTGATTAGCAATCACCGTGTCCTTCACACTGTTTATTTTTAATGAGCTCAGAACAATCTGTTGATTGGGTGATTCCAACAGGAGTAACACGCAGCATATTACAAATTGAGTATTCACATCAGATGGAATTTTTGTGGCCCTTTGTGTAATGTGAGAAAGGTGAACATGAATGTGTGAAGAGTTCTCTTATTATTTTGCACCTAAGTTCCTTTTAATTGTAGGTTATAGTTATTTTCCTTTTTTGGGATAAATACATGAATACTCTTTTCTTTGTTGCACAGAACTATGACTGTGACTATTTTTGTCTGTGTTGTGTTTTGTTTGTAGCATTCTTCTTGATATGCTCGTCTCTCTGTTGGTGTGCTGCTGTGGTGCTCTCTTACTTTTCAAAGAAATGTAGGTCAGGTGGACTGGAGACTGTAAATTGCCTATTGTTGTGGGTTTTGTGCTTCCCTGCATGGAAAGGTCCCAGATATCTGTGATGTATGGGCATAAACAATGAACAAATTAATGAAGCCCCACGAGCCAGACTGAACTTTGCACCAGCTCGTTCAGACTCATCATTTTCACATTAATGCACTTTGCATAAATTGGTGCTCAAATGCAGAATTGCGATACTTGACTTTATGTAAAACACCAACTGAAATATGCATTAATATACTGCAGAACATTTCTGACAGGGGAAATAAATCATTTTGATCTCTGTGTAACGTATTTGGTAACGACTTGGACAACCATAAAACAACTAAGCGGCATCTGGCGAGTGATTGCATATTTACATTTTCTAAGCTTCTCCCTCTTGTTAAGTATTGACAACAGTCCTAGCACATTATTTGTCTCCTCCATTAAGAGCTAGCCTGTGATTGGCCGACACAAAGCAGAAACAGCCTGTGTTTACATCTCTTCTCTGCCGCCTTGTTTTTCTTCCTCCAACTCATTTCTCTCACTCACTCTACTCGTTGCCTTGCCAAATATCTGCACAGATATTCTGCCAATCATATTTTCTTTCTCCACCTTTCTTCTCTCTTTTCCTCCTGGTGTCATGTAGTAAGGATGTAGAGCTGCAGTTAGCAGAGTGTGACCAGAAGGGGGTACAGTTTGACAACCTCCGATCCCTCCCAGTGACTCTGCAAGCTCCACTCCATCTCCCTAAATGTTCTCGCACACAGGGACATTCACAGCTTGCAGACTATTTCAGCTTCATCGTCAGAATAATTAATGCAGGAAATGATCACCGAGACAAGAATGATTAATTTTGAGCTCTGACAACACCGACATGACCGATTGTTGGTGCTGGGCCACCAGGCTTTTAATGCTCACGGCCATCCAGGGATAGCATCCATCACGGTGACCCTCACTCCTGCAGAGATGTGTTCAGTGTGTGTTTTTATGTGGGTGTGAATGCCAGCGTATGTGTGTGTATCATTAAGCATATGTTTACTAATTTAGCAGCCTTGTGACTGTGGAGGTAAGGGGTTACTATTCTGAGATAGTAAAAGATGTTTAGCAGAGCACAACCACCTGAGACCTCTGCAGCTTTCCTGACATGACCTGCCAGGGGCACGAGCTTTCACATTTCATCAGATGGAATTTTTGTAATGTGAGAAAAGTGAACTTGATTATGTGAAGACTTCTCTTATTATTTTGTAATAAAGTTCCCTTTAATTGTAGATGTGACTGTTCCAGGTTTTGGATTGCACACTAGGTTATAGTTATTTTCCTGAGAGGGGTGACATCAAAATTTAGGATAAATACATGAATACGCTTGTCTTTGTTGCACAGTATACTGTGACTGTGACCATTTTTTGTCTGTGTTGTGTTTTGTTTGTAGCATTCTTCTTGATATGCTTGTCTCTCTGCCGGTGTGCTGCTGTGGTGCTCTCTTACTTTCCAGACAAATGTAGGTCAGGTGGACTGGAGACGGCAAACTGCCTATTGTTGTGTGTTTTGTGGTTCCCTGCATGGAAAGGTCCCAGATATCTGTGACGTGTGGGCATAAACAATGAACAAATTAATGAAGCCCGATGAGCCTAAATGCGTAAATTGGTGCTCAAATGCAGAATTGCAATACTTGACTTTACATAAAACACTTTAAAATAAGCTGTGTATCATTAAGCATATGTTTACTAATTCATTGACCTTGTGACTGTGGACGTGAGGGGTTACTATTCTGCGATAGTAAAAGATATTTAGCAAAGAACAACAACACCTGAAACTAGCTTTCCTGACATGACCTGGCAGGGGGCTGTGCTTTTACATTTCATCCTCTTTACCACATTTTTACCTTCACATATAAAGATTTTAGCTCTCTCTGTAGCACAGTATGACTAAGGTACTCTTATTATAAGGTTTAAGGTAAACAGTCCCTATTATAGTGGCAGAACAATCAGGAGTGGGGAAGACTGGATGATAATAAAATCATTTGTCGATATTAAGTGTCCATATGGTAATAAATTAAACTGAGAGTGCTTGCAATTGTGTTTTGCACAATTACTACCTCCATTTTGGAATGGATCATTTCTTAATCTTGCTTCTCTCACAGTTTCTCCCAGTTATTCTGCCAAACACAATTAAAACATTCATCTGGAAATAAACAGTTCTTCCATTTTTGAGTTTTAGTCGTGCCAGCTGGTTACTTTCAGCTAACAAAAATAAATAAAATCTTGGGATACATTTTGGACACTGACAAAAAAAATACCCAGAAGTCTGTTTGACATAACTTGTGTGTTGTTGTTGTCTTGTGTCCCAGAGATGCCATCTGGCCTGTGCGCCACGCTTTGTGTCAGCATGTGACAGGACACGACTTGTCACTGTGGGCTCCCAGGGGATGCTGACTAGTGGCTCAAACACTGACTCTCCTCTGCTGGAGGTCGTTGCTGTGGAGGCGTAGGGTCAGCCAGACCTTGTTCATAAGTGTTCAGGTCAGTTAATTAAGTAGGGTATACTAATGATGTGTAATGACTTTGGCCTTGGCAAAGGGAAAACTCAAACAAAGAGACATATGTGTACAGATGAACTGTGTCTCACCAGAGTGGTTTGTGCTTCTGCTACAGCGTGGGAGGGCCCAGTCAGCCCGTCTTTCCTTTGTTATAAGTCACTATTCTGCGATAACCTTGGTCAGTAGAGCTACGCTCACAACACGCGCACACCCCCACAGCCTTTCTTGTACGCTCGTTTAATTTCTCCACAGTTTCTGGCTCTGGATTTTTCTTTCTTTCTCAACAGCCTTCTTTCATGTCAATTTTTCATTCTACTGCAGCTCTCATTTTGCCAAATTTAACGCTGAAAAGAGAATTCAAACTGCTCAGATCAATACTATAAAAAGTCATCTGCCATGTCTTTCAGTGATTTTTCTGCCCTTCTCTATCGATCCTCCTGTCCCATCCTCCACTCTGCCTCCCACTCAGAGATGACCTGACGCTGATTACTTCAGATTTTGACAGACGTTTTTGGTGTCCAGACTTTGCAGAACAAAGATTTTCAGCAGGGCCAATAACACCTCCCTTAGTGACTATAATCCCCAATATGTTAATGTTTTCCATCTCTACATCAGTCCAGAAGGAGAATGCATGACACTCTTTAATAAGCAAAAGGGTCAGCAATGGGTATTTAATCAGGCGTTACAGGGCAGACCTATAGCATCTTGGAAGAGGGAAAGTTTGCTACAGGTAGAGAAATTTAATGAGCACAAATGGGTAGAGTTTAGGCTGCTAGTATCTAATCAATGGGCTCATGTCCTCTGTCTTCTGGGTGAAATGGAAGCTTCCACAGTCCCTACTCTCTTAACCTCTGCAGACAAACACGTCATGGTGGTGGTGAGAGGGTTTCAAGCACACATGAAACTAAAGCATGTGAGGAAAAATTACCATGAGCATGCATCTTTTTCCATCCTTTCACTCTTAATGTGTCACTTTTATGCACCATCTTGTAAGAAAGCTTAGTTAGTGTTGCACTTTAGCTCCCCCTACCTTCAATTTTGCATTTTTACAGTCAGCCCTGACAATTCATGGCTTGCTGCTAACAAACTCTTCCCCCGTCATTCATTCCCTGCAGTTGTTTACGGACAGTCACTGTGTCTGTCTCAGGAGGGGTTTGTTACCAGCTGCTCTTGATGGGGCCTCTCTTTGTGGGGTCAGTTCCCTTTCTGTCAGAGCTGCTCTCAGGTGTCCCAGAGGTGCTGCCCGACCTGTTGGCACTCCACCGATCTGTGTTGCTCCCTGTCACTCAGCCTGGGGTTGAGTTTACGGTGATGGGCAGCAAGAACATGCTTTCATCGGTATGTCACGCAAACATCCACAGAATAGATTATTTGAGCCTTTCGTGTACTTACCCACAACTTAGGACATTTATGAAATTCACTGTGGAAAAAAAAAACTAAAGCGTGAGTGAAAAATCAATCAAAACAGAGGGAAGATGAACTGCAGTCTTCTTGACATCATGTAATTTCTTTGACAGACATTCATTATCTGCTTCCATTGTTTCGAGTAAAGACTCATTTTGGAAGCTGAAAGAAGTGGAATTGTTGTGGATGTAACATTTAAATTCCTGCTGTTAAAATTTCAAATATAGGTCAGTGTTCAGTGGATGCCTGAGCTCCAAACAATAGTTAATTATTCTCTCTCATTCATCCATTCATTGATTGCAGTCTGGAGACCGACATAAGTGAGGGGCAGAAATTTCTTTGGTGACACTGAGGTTATATGGTAAGTATCCAAACTCAGCAACCTGGACATTCATTGGAGTTAACCTATGGTGCTCTTTTTCTGCTCCATAGTTTTATTTTTTGAGCTATACTAGAGTGGCTTTGCATGACTCACAGTTCAAAGTAATCCTTATTTGTCTTACACCATGCTTTTGTGCAGAATCTCAGTTTATCCTGTCTGAAATAAGTCAGTCTAGCCTCTCTCTCTCCCTGTTACTGTTAAGAGGTTCTGAGTAAATCAATATTTAGTGTTAAATTTCAGTAGTTCAGAGAAGTTGTTATTAAAACAACTTTTTCAGCCGTGGCTCTTCTTTTTCTATTTATTTTTATGACATGACCACATAGTGACAGCCATACTTTCTCTTGAGTAGATTTCCACAGCTGAATCCACTGAATGTCACCACCTCACCGAGTAGAGTTCAGACCCCGTCTCCACTCCCCCAGTATAATTACACTGAGCAGACATACATCAAAATAGTCAGTGACCTTATGACAGCCTCGTGGTCAGATTCATGGGTTCTCCTGCAGTAAACCAGTAAGCTTATCATTACTGTGCTCAGGTGTGACAGTATGGTAAAACCACATGCTTTCAGTTACTCGACTTATTTTTCCTGGATATGTAGGTTTGGGGCTTTTGTGAGTTGTTTTGCCAGGAAAATGGAAAATAGATGCAGCGATTTATTGAAATGTCGGTTGGGGTCTACGCTCTGGTGAGGTCGATCCATGAATGATGATGTTCTGTTGTGTGTTTTCTTATTCGGGTGCTTCTAATAAATTGGCAGTTTGTTTGGGATCATTGAAGATGCTTTCACAACAGTATTGCATGGTGGATCAGAATTTGCCTGTAGTATCTGACAGATACGCCAAGATTACGACTGATAGGTCTTTGGGAATCACCTTATTGGTGCAGAAATACTATTTTATTCCTGTCAAACGATGTCATCTTTGGCATGTTTCATGTTTATTAGAATAGAATAGAATAGAATAATCCTTTAATTGTCCCACAAGGGAAATTTGGTTATTGGGTATTCAACTTGCTGCTAGTAACAACATGCTATTTAAAATTGGTTCTTTGCAAAGCTGTCTGTTTTGTGCAGACACATGACTGGTTGATCCCACAGGTTATGTATCATTTTATGATTGAATGATTCATAGGTTAGTATCAAGCAGCTTATCAAACAAGTAAAGCTAAATAAAAAAGTGAAATAAAAAAGTACTGCACCTTTGTAAAAGCCTACACATTAAATCTAAACCCCTTATATTTGAATAGTGAAAAAGTGGTGGTATAAGGGTACTATATGATTAAAAGTATGAATAAAAGAAAATTAGAATGGTGATAGTGACATTAATATTAAAAAGAGATCATATAGAATACAAAGCTTATCCTGTGTTCGTCATTCAATAAACACAAGCCACACCAGAATCTCATTTCCTGTTTACCATAATTTTATTTGTTAGTGTCCAATACAAGCAAGACAATAAAAATGTAACCATAGCAACAACAAAGTTATCAAATCCCTCCGTCTCCTGATTTAATTTTCATATTTATTCAGTGTACAAATCACTGCTGTCACAGAGGCTGTGCACAGGGCCTACGTGCGCGCAAGCGTAAACCACAGGTGAGAGTAACCTGCGGCCACAACCTGCTCCTGCAGTGTTAGCCCTTTCAGAGCAACAGATTTTTCACAACCTGACAAGAATTCATCCCACATGATCAATTGCACAGAAAGCTCGCAAGCACACATAAATGCACAACCACACTGTTCATTGAAATTTAATTAACTTCCTTTTGTTTGTTTTTTTTTAAAGCAGAGCAAACAGTGTTCTTCCCTGAATAGACCCTCATTCAGACTGAGGGAACCCTGCACTGATGCCACTGACATCATCGCCTACTTTATAGTGCTGACATCACTGTGGCATTAAAACATAAGACACAAGAAATGTATTAATAATTATTCATGCAGAGTGCCCTTTTTACACAAGAAAACTCTGCAGTCAAGTCAACTTTCTTGAGACGTAGCAACAGTTTGCTTCCTTTTCTAGAGCTGGCCCCCTTGTTTCCAGAGGAACTTTGCATCTAGTGCTGGGCCTCATCTCTGACCACACCTTCCTGTAAATCATTGCTTAGTTGATGAAGGGTGTAATGCAAACAAATGCAAGACAAACAGAAACCCCACATGCATCGTGTCATCTTTAAAGGGTTGCCAGCGGACAAAAGCTGTGTTTTTTCCAGATAAAATGGTGAGTTGAAAGATACCTAATGAGATTATTTATCAAATGAAACTTTATTTAAAGTGAACAATGAATCACATAAGCTGTTGGTGGTCTTTCAACAAGGCCAGGCATTTTTCTGCATATTAAGTAGATAGACTCCCTCTTATATTACATGATTTAGCCATTCCCATTCCCTGCATCAGTTCTATGGCAGTGTCACTTGATGTCCATCAAGTTCTTACTCTTCTCAAGGATGTCGAACCCCATCTGATCAGGTTAGTGCTGTTTCCTCCTGAATGAGCATCCTAAAGAGGCGAGAGATTGTGGCTCAGACACTGATAGAAATCAACAAGACAGCTTTATTATAAAACACTTAGAGAAGTCTTGGTTATATTACAACCTTATAATCCTCCATAAATATCGACAGCCTATAAAAACGGCCAATCTTGCAGCAAGGTGTATCAACTGACTCCCTAACAAGAAGACATTCACCTAACAGTGAAGCTCAGGCTACCATCTGCCTTCACAAAGGCTGAATCACCACCACACTCGTGGTTTTATTGCTCAGTTCTTGCTAAGAAGCTCCTGTTACCACAGCAGCGTGGGGTGGCTGTGACGATGACAATATCAGTAAAATTGAACCTTGAACCCTGAGGACATGAAACGCTACACATATAAAGGCTAATTTACATACAAGTGACAGGTTGTTAAACGGACCAACAGAAACTGATTTTTCCTCATCGGGCCGGGTGTCGGGCTGAGCGGTGCAATCACCTGATGCGATCAGCGCTATTTTATGCAGTAAAATAATTTCCCTCTTCCCAAGCACATATAACTATGTTTCTTAGCGAAGCATGACCAGGAATCCCATCACGTCTGCAGGGAAAATAGGTCAACGTGTGCAAAAAGAAGGAAAAGAAAAGAAAAAAAAAAGTCGAGGCTCAGAGGAAGAGATGCCATACTTTTTGGAGATCTTTTGTATTTTCCTCACGTCATCTCACTGACTGGATTACTTCAGTTTAGAAGTGAGGAAATGTAAGTGAAGGAAACTGTAAGGTGGAGATTTTTTCCCTGCGTACATGCTGATGAATGTTGGGATTTCCAGTTGCATTTGTTAAGAAATAGTTATGTTTTTGGTGTGATGCACATGTAGTGACTTGTGCAGAGTAATATAAACTGCTTGGCTGTGTTGGGAAAAGAAAATATTTTATTGCACAAAAAAAAGTGCTGATCGCATCATGCGAACATCTGCTTTGCTTGACTGCACAGCTCGGTACACCCGGCCTGATGAGGAAAAGCTGGAAATGCTGAACTCCAACTTGTCGGCCTGGTGACTCAAACAGGCTCTCCTCCAATCGCTCCTCATTTATACAGTGCTTTACAAACCCAAATATTACAGGTAACAGCTGGATTTTCCCCATTTCATTTCATGTCCTCTTTAAAGGAGACCTATCACCTTAAATCTATACTGGGCCTACCTGTTAATCTGAAAAAAATAAATAAATTAAATAAAATGTGTGTAAATGAAACGTTGTGCTTGCAGCCGATTGTGTAGGAATGGATCAGTGATGATGAATTCCTCTCACAACCACAAGAGTTACTGTGTGCCTTAGTTGACACCCTGTTCATGAAGAAAACAATGAAAGGGCAACACAAAGGCAAATGTGAAAGAGTAACTGAGAGTGTGTACAGTCAAGTTCGACCACTCATCTCCGGCCACAAAATCTGGGGATTTAGGGAAAAGCGTCTGCCTTGGGTCATTAAAATATAATTCAGTTTTATTTACGTAGTGCCAATCCAGAGCAACAGTCACCCCAGAGGGGAGACAAATCTAGATTACATCAGGAAGAACACCACCCAACACAGCTCTGCCGAAACAAACATGGGGGCAGCTAAAAGTAGCTTCCGTCTAAATTTGCATCAAATGCAAAAAATATTAGATTTAGACAAAAACTCCCGAAAATGTTTTTAAAAACAAGCTTTTAAAAGTTGTTTCCCCTCTCTATCGTTGCCATTAGAGAATCCTCCAAAAGAATCCCAAATTTAAATCTTTAAGCACCACCCCCCTCTCGCCATTTGTGTAGTTCTACACATATAGTTGCGATTTCTGGTTTCCCTGTACCTTCTGTCAGGCGAGCTTTCCCTCCTGTCGGCTGGCACAGGACCGTGGAGCAGCCGACACACAGAACTACAGTCTGAGCATGACTGAAGACTGTGGTGATCTTGTAGCACCCTGCAAACAGCACACAAACCAGTTAAACAACAACAACAACAACAAGATGTCAGGAGTACTCCTGATGACTGGTGTGTCGTTGCAGCCGTTTGTGTAGAAGAGTCACTTGAAGCTCATGTCACAAACGGCCACAACCGTCACTGTATGCCTTACTTGACACCCCAATCACTAACGAAGCAATGAAAGGGCAACACATAAAGGCAAGTGTAGCACAGGAGTGGAAGAAGTGCTCAAAGGTTTTCCAAAACATTAAATTACCCAAGTAAATACTTCGCCTGCACCATGACTTACAAATGGGAAATACACCACTTTGATTTAAAACTGTAATTAGCTGCAGAACTCAAGCAAATGTGCTTATTGTTAGTGGACATGTTTCCATTTAAATCTTAAGTACAACTCATAAGTAAACTGACCTGGACACTTGACATCCATAAAATAGGAGTTAGGACTCTGAACAAGACGCTTTTTCTTGTGTCGTCTCTTTTCCTGCTCGGGGGTTGGGTGCAAAAGATCCTTCGCGAGCTGGGGGAGGAAAGCAACATTTTTTTTTCATTTTATTTTATTTTAAACACGAGCTTTGAAAATAAATAAATAAATAATTAATAAAAAAAATTAACCGGAAGGTGCTTTAACATGTAATTAAACTGCTGCGGTTGTAGGCCTCAGTTACAGCGAGGCAAAGGTCGAGACCTCGATACACTTCTCGGATAAGGAAACTGGAAAGTGTTAAAATGAAATTATCGGAATACTCTTGAAGCAATCGCAGCGATGCCGTTAAAAAAAAAAGCAATCAGATGAAACATCGTTAAGAGTTTAATTAACCCCCACAACACCCAACATATGTCACAGGTAATCAGACGAGCACGACACCCAGTTATCAGACTGCTGACTAACATTAATGCGCGACATCAACCAGCTTCCTCCCCAATAAAGGCATTAAATACACTCAATGCTGAGACTTAAAGCGATGCCGTGTGCTGTCAGCGAGCCTCGTGGGTTGCTCGTTGAGCACGTGTTTCGCCATATTGCGCTCGTTCACATCTTTACGTTTACATTAAAGGAAAAAAAACTGCTGACGGATTATTTTTAAAACGCACTTTTTAAGCTGTAAAATATTTTAACCGCGTTATAAAAGCACACTTTATCGACTGAGGCAAGTTAGTAGGTACAAAGACGCTTTTGTTACTTACAGGCATGTCTGCGTGTTTGGACTCTCACCGGAAAAAGACCCGCCGTCCACGTACCGGAAACTGCTGACTGACTGGGAGGAAGACCTGGAGGAAGAAAAAATAAAAATACTCGTCGGTGTTTACGTGAAATTATTCGTTAGATAACATCAAATGAATGCTTGAAAATAACTTAATCGTGTAAATACACCGTGAATACAATTTTCATGGTTTTCTGTCGCATTTGATTAAATCTTCTAACTGTATAGCGATTTCCTGACAAAGCAGACGATTATCCTGTAATTTAAATACTTTTTTCAACAATTAGAATTGTTGAAAAGTAGGTCAGACCCCTCATCATCTACACGTGAAACACGCGAGCTTAAACCCTTAAGTGTGTCCGTCTGAATATGCTCAAGTCAACAATTTTTGTTATAAGTCAGGGGAGCAAAGACTGGGCTATCAAATGCCCCAAATCGACCATCTGCACGATTTTTCAAAGTGTCGTTATAAAGAAGTCTTTAAAAACATGTTTGTTTGTTTGTTTTTCACCCAGTAAAATAAATTCAATGTAATGATGTCAGCATCCACTAGGAGTGGAAAATAAAGGACAGTAAAAATATATTTTGTTATGTTCCAAAATACTTTACATGTAAAAAGTGTGCCTCTGTGAACCCGCTGTGATCTGCAGGGTTGGATGGTAACACACAAACAGAGATATTAGATAAATAAATCTAAGTTGGCTTTAGTGGTCCGGCCTGTATGAACTAAAATGACCTCCGGTCTAGAGACATAAACACCCGAGAAAGTCAGAGGGGAACTGTTGTTACCTGTAGGTGACAACTGGGGAAAGTTACAGTGTCCTTCTCTTCTTGTAGGTGGTGCAGGTTAGACTGGAGCTACAAAAGCACTGAGCAGAATTAAGAAAGTGTCATTTTACATATATTCTTCTGTCGAGGCCAACTTTCATGCTTGGTGGTCACATTTTAAACGATGACTCTGATATCCAACAGTCTCTTTCTTGCAGGGATGTAGAACATTAGTTGTTATTTGATTAAGCTTCATAAACAATGTTAGCTTTGTATTGCTTTGTCTTATTAAGGGTACAAAGTATTCACTTAAAACGTACTCCAAGTAAAGGCCCTGCATTATGTTACTTAAGTAAAGGTTTAAGTAAAAGTACTCTTCAGTGAGGGAGAATTACATGAATGCAGAAGGACTTTAAGCAGCATTTTACTGTTTTTGAATATTTTTTACTTCAACCTCAATTCCTGATTATTTCCTTTAATAATCAAATGACTGAGAAGGAATCAAAGTTGAGCAATGCTGTTAGAGTTATCCAAGAGCATTTCTCAACAAGAAAACCCCATGATTATAGATTATAGATTTATTAATATCATTTTATGTCATGGAGGATGTAAGGAAAGAGCACATGTTGTTTAAACCAACTTTTTCACTTGTATCGGTCCATACACACGTGTTTACTGATCAAATGGTGCCACCTAGTGTCCGTGCTGAGTGAGTGCCTGCGAACTGTGAACCGTTCACTCCCATAAAGCTCTCCCACACGTAGCTGCTGTGGGATTGGGGCCGACAGCAAGTTCCGTTTTCTTTTTTTTTAAAGTGGTATTTCTGCAGACTGGATAAACTTGTTCCCACCCCGATATGCTTGTAAACGGGATAATAACGACTCTCTAATTGCAGCGGAATGAAACTTTAATACATGAGGGCTGATCTGAAAGAGTCTGTACAACTTTATCCTGCGCAGTCCAAACACAACACGGAGGAGGATCGGAATTTACCGGTGACAAGTCTGAGAGTGAAAAGAGGAAAAAGAAGAGGATCCACTCGCAGGAGATTGCTTATTTTAAGTCACAAGGAAAAGAAATCGAGATTTAACGCGTTTGGTGGTGGATGAGAAGATCTCCGGTGAAGAGACAGACCAAACTTTCCCCGCTCCTGCTTTGACTTCTGCTTGAAGAACAACTTCGACCATGGCGAAAAAGTATGATTTCCTTTTCAAACTGTTACTCATCGGGGACAGCGGAGTGGGAAAAACGTGTCTGATCATTCGTTTTGCTGAGGACAATTTCAACTCTACGTACATTTCCACCATCGGTACGTTTAATGTTTGAATTACAGTCTGCGACATTTCTGCTTCAGCTTATGATTGGCTTCTGTGAAACTTGGGATATGAGCAAGACAAATGTTTGCTGACATTTCAAGCTCCGTTTTGCCTCTGTTTACTGTAAGAGCTGGTTTCCCGGACTGCTTTCATGTCCCAACTAGTCTGCGCTCTCTTATTTTCTTTTTCTTTATTTAGTCTCTCTCTCCTTTTTTTTTTCTTTTCTCCCTGCTGAATGTGTGTGCTCTCTCTTCCCTGACCCTCTCCCCCATCTCTCCCTCAGATCTCATTCCTCTCATTTGGCTCACAGAGGGTCCACCCACCCTCATTCCTATCTCTTTTACCATCTCTACGTTCCCAGAAGAGTGGCTGGCTTTCTGGCATGCACAGTTTTGCACAGTCAACCCCCTCTTCTGCCCCGCACTGTCTATGTGTCTGTCAGCTTGTCCATCCAGCAGAAAAACACAAAAACACAGCAGTCTGTAGCAGTTTGCAGGTCTGTATGTCTGATCTTTATGTCTGCTTGTGGATGGTAACACCCTGGGGGGTAGGGGGGTGTATGTTCAGTGTCGCCACCTTAGTGAGGGTGACTCATATCAACTGCAATGTGTGAGTTTTTGTCTCCAATAGGGGTATTTAATGCAGTCTTTGCCCCCCCCCCCC
>NW_024582565.1:780938-822874 GCF_018398535.1 Haplochromis burtoni
CCCCCCTTCTTGTCTCCCAGGAATCGACTTTAAAGTAAAAACCATTGAAGTGGATGGAAAGAAAGTGAAACTGCAAGTCTGGTAAGAAGTGGCATGCGGTTGTTTGTCTGCAAACGGTTTGTGATATGGTGAGGCAGATAAACCCTGATTTGTTGAGTTATCTTTCTCTGCCCTCTGACTGCCTCCGGCTCGTTTTCCTGAGAGGAAGGAGGAACCTCCCTCTTCTTGTCCAAATCAGGATTTTATGACAGGGTTCATGTCCAAGTCCATCACACACGGCCACCACAGAGAGCTACTCCATGTCATTTAAGGGTGCTGCTAGAGAAGATATAGCAGCGTCAAATACCAGCACAGACAAAAACACGATTATTTTTTGTTGGTTTTTTGGTCAGATTTGGCCTGTTTTGATTCCTTCTTTCACATCAATATAAAGGAAGTATTTGAAATACAAACGTAAATGTGTTTAATCTTGCTATAAATTCCTTTTAATGCATGCAGGTAATCTGTCTACAATTACAGCAAAGAAACGTATGGATTTTTACAAAACAGTTGCTCAAAAATGATTTTTTTCCCCTCATTTTAGAGCCTAAACTCTCCTTTTCAGCAGCACCTACAGACACCAATCATTGCTGAGCGATTCTCTTTATTCTGCTGTTTTTCTTCTTGTTTTAAAGAGAGGTTTGCTCATATATAATTCAGAACCAAATTTATGGAAGTTTTTTTCTGAATACATGGTGAAAATAAACCTTTTATGACTGTTGACAGATCTTTCTGATTTATGGAGTACAAAAAATGAGAGATCCAAAATCCCCTCTATAAAAACCGTCGGCTCTGGGATGCCAGCAAAACACAAACAAGAACTTTGATCCTGGCTTCATCGAATGTTTACATTTCTCACCTGTAAAAGTTTGCAAAAAAGTTTACATTTATACATTTTGATATTAACACATAGTTTCAGAAAACCTGTGATGCAAAAAAAATATTCTTAGTGGAAGTATTTTAGTGGGAAAATGTATCTGTTAGTGCAAACTTACCCTGTAGCTTGTAGCCTGTAGTGTCTCACCTCAAATGAATCTTTCTGCATTCTGCTATACTCCAGGTTTTTTTCATATGATAGAAGTATTTTAAAGACTTTGCAGCACCTTTTTGATTCTAAGTGTGTGCTTTTTCTAGGGACACAGCAGGGCAGGAGAGATTCAAGACCATTACAACAGCCTACTACAGAGGAGCCATGGTGAGCGCAGTATGCCTCCAGGACAATCAGGCCTGGATAATCAGGCTGACATCACTGCCTCTTTGTGCTCAGTCTGCACCTTTGACTGACTCCGTAAATGCTCTCTCTCCTGTCTGTTCTCTGTTCATCAGGGCATCATCCTGGTGTACGACATCACTGACGAGAAGTCCTTTGAAAACATTCAGAACTGGATGAAGAGCATCAGAGAAGTAAGCCGGTTTTCTATTAGCCGTGACAAAGATAACTAGGAAAGACCAAGACTGCAAAGCTAATGAGTTTATCTGGTCAGTTCATTTAAATCAAAGAAGCAAAATTCCTGTATCTTCTACTGAGGAAACAGTAATCTCTACACCATTATGTATGTGGATTGTTCTCAGGATAACCTTCCTTGTTCATAAACCAGCATAAAACTATCCAGCATGGCCTCTTGTGCTCACTTTGTTAATGATGTTTTTCAACCAAAGTAAAACTTTTAGTTGATTAAGGACTGAAGAGGTTTTCTACTCACATGTTGGCTAGGTGTCACGCTGTGTGGGAGACCTCAGATAAATGTACAACTTTCTAAAGACCTGGCTAGCAGCTAGGAGCCACGCTAACAAGGGCATAACATGAAAGGAAAGTTACCGCTGTTGTCTCACAGCAAGAAGGTGCTTTGAACCTCCTGGTCGACTGGGACCTTTCTGTGTGGAGTTTACATCTTCTCCCTGTGGCTCCAGCTTTCTCCCACAGTCCACAGATTTCTGGTCCTTTGAAATAAGGTTGACCGATGGTTGTTAATTGGACATAGGTGTAGATTTGACCAAGCATGTGTATATGTGTTTTTGTTAGCCCCATGCTGGACCTCTGCCCACCCAGTGGCAGCTGGGGATAGGCACCGCACCCGGGAACTCTTAGTTGGATTTTTAATGTTGCTCAGATATTCAAGAAAAACTAAAGATAATGCAGGAAGCAAGATTATTAAAACTGAACTAAAACTAGATGTTAAAAAAATCAATTAACTAAAATAAAATAAAAACTAGACTTTTGAAACAAGCTAAAGCTAACAAATGATTTTGTGAACTTGAGTGTTACTTTGGTTAAAAAAAGATATAAAAACTTGCCTTGAGAGGCTTTGACAGATGTGTTTATTGACACTGGCATATGCCCTCCACACACAGGAATAATAACAAAGACTAAAAGTAAAACTGAAATGAATAGAAACTTTTCCATAAATAAAAAATGAACTGAAATGGGCAAACTGACTGAAACTAAACTGATTTAGAAGCAAAAACTCAAAATGAAATAAAAATAAAACCTAATGAGACTAATTACAAAACTATAAGAAGCTTTTTCAATAAGTGAATGCTGCCCATTTTAATATTCCAATTAAACAGACAATATGCAATATCTTTACATCAAGTAAAATTAAGAACATATTATAGCTATAAATGCATAACCAGTGTCATTGTTTACAGATATACATGGCACTTGCTTACCTTCTTCATTTTCTTTTTGTTTTTTTTAAACACTTTCATGTAAGCATCACAACTGAGCTGAACTGAAAATCGCTTTTATAGCTGTTTTCACAGCTGTTAAACATATGAATGATTCAGTCATATTTTCATAAAGCAACTGTTATGATTTCATGTATTTGTGGCCCGCAAGTTGTCAGCGACTCTGAGAGATTTGTTTTGCTTGTTTTGCCTGTAAACAAACTGTAGACGGCAGCACTGACGAACTGCGGAAAGATGGCAATGGAGCATTTCAGGGAAATGGTCTTGGTTTAAAGGGAGAAACCGCTCTGCTGACAAACAGCTGCTATTAGTGTCTCTGAGGTTTTTGCTCTCTGTGCTCTCTTTCACTTTGCTGAAGTCATTTTGATCAGTTAATCACATTCCCTCTTTCCCAGAATGCATCAGCTGGGGTCAGTCGGATGTTACTAGGTAATAAGTGTGACATTGAGACAAAGCGGAAAGTTTCCAAGGAGACAGGAGAAAAGGTAAGATGTCGCTTGCGTTTTTTTTACTTGTAATGAAACAGCAGAGGTGTAGGTTTACTTTGATGGTAGTTAAACTATCATCCAGGGTAAGATACACATGAGTAGATGGATTGAAAATTAATCATTTGTGGGGCTACTTTGCAAAGATTTCATTTTGAGAAAGAATATTGCATGGATTCCTCCCTGTTAAACTTTAGCAGACAGGAATGCTTGGGAAATGGTCAAAGTTGCTAAATTTACTCGAGATAAAACCCAGGAAGTGATTATTACCCATATCCTGTCCTCCTGTAACCATCTCTGTTCCTAATGTTAACAGCTGGCCAAAGATCACGGCATCAGGTTCTTTGAGACCAGTGCGAAGTCCAGCATTAATGTCGAGGAGGTGAGCAGTTTCTCCATACATTGAGCTTGTTTTATTATAGCCTTTTTGTTAATGTTTGTTGTGTGTTAATATGCAACAGACCTATATTTTCTCTCTTTCTGTGTTTCAATCTATCTGTCCTGCAGTCTTTTCTGGCTTTGGCACGAGACATACTACAACAATCCAGCAAGAAGCCAGTAAGTCAAAACACAAGATCAGGAATGCAGCGCTATAAAAAGTAATTTTGCATGCTCTACATACTGTATGACGGTAACGTAATTTTTTCGTCTGTTTGTTTGTCAGGGCCCCGGAGGTCAACAGGTGAAAATCACCAGCAGCACAGAGAAAAAATCCTCCAAGTGCGTTCTTCTCTAGACATGAGTTCACTAGTGTATGGAAGAAAGAACATAGAAACTTAGGCGCGCCTGTGTTGACAAGGAAAAATGTGGCAGGGTTTGCAAATATCAACGACAGAGAGGTGCTAAAGCTCTGTTAAACTACACTATACTCCCTTTATAAGTTCTTCCACAAGAATTCTGCTGTCTCCAAAATAATATATGGATAAAGCAGCCCCAGTTTTTCAGACTGAACATATCCTTTATGTGACATCTACTGCGATAAACATGATTCCACAAAAAGTTGGAGTCTGATTCCGAGACCTTTAAAAAAAAAAAAAAAAAAAAAAAGGTCCCCACCATGGCACACATTGCTGTCACTGAACCGTATATCTTTCTCGCTTACATTATCGCTCCTACAACAGCACACCAGCACTTAAAAGAACTGCAGCTGTCTCTTAATGCTACCATTTCATTCATTTCTAATGTGTGAGCATGTGCAGGAGTAGCTTTATGGAGCTCAGTTGGCCGTAAAACACTAATGTGGTCTGTTTTGATTCACTTGATGGACACAGGGTTTTATTTAGAGTTCAAGTGGTCATAAGCATCTGAGAAATTGAGGTTTAAATACTACAGGGGAATTCAAATTTATTAAAGAGGACCTATTATGCAAATTTCCAAATTCATATTTTTTAGTCTTGGTCTCTGCTAAAGTAGCTTTACATGATTCACACCTTTTTTTAATGTGTGACCTTTGTGCAGACCTTCCCTTGAAGCCACATTAGCTGCCCACTGCAAACAAAAGACTTGAACCGCAGGTTGGTGGGGCTACTGTGCTTACAGAGATATCTGTGTCCAAGTCAACCACATAAGGAATATGTGGGCTCTGACATGTATAAAACTGAGTTTTTGGCTCACATGAATTGCAAAAACAGTGACCTCATTATTATAAGTTTTGGCATTAGCACAGTGGCATATGCATAACAAAAAGGAAAAGCATGATAGGTCTGCTTTAAGTTCTAAAGGATAAAATGACCAGAATTGTTAGAGCGAAGGTAAAACATGACGTACACATTAATGATGAAACAAGTTGGTCGCTGGACTTGAATGTGAAACAAGTTCTGTGTAAAACAACGCCTTGTTTTAATAGATGAATGGATTGAGAATGTGGATATAGATATTAGATATGGACAGTGATAAGTGCAATATGAGAAGATGAGTGGAGAGATGGGAGAAAAAAAGATGGATTAAGCAAGTGAATGGGCAGGATGTAAAAGCCTAGGAAGCAGCAGCGTGTTCATGTGTCCCTCATAGCGAATTGATTTAGTGGGTCTTGCCTTTTATCTGAAGTGCCTGGGAAAGCTCTTACTAAACGCTACCACATATTAGCGACATCTGACATGGCAGCCTCTCTGTTCAGGCAGTTTGATGATCGTTCAAAATAACCGATTGCAGGTCTTCATCTGATTCTGACAGATCTTTTTTTTCTCTACACACACGCTCTAAATTTCTGTTTTCTTTTGTAATTTCCTCCACATTGTTAGTTTTCTTACACCTGCCAGATTGTATGCATGACCTGACGCTTGATGAATAAAATTGCAAAACTATAAATATATTGTTTGTTGTATTTTTTTTAAGTTCCTGTTGGTACAGTGATGCAATAGTTTTTCTTTCCTAGTTTAGCATTGTCATAAATGTTATTCTCTGTATTCACATTTGCCTTAAGGGGCTTTACAGTTTGTACAGCATCCAACATCCTCTATCTTTAGATTCTCAATCTCGATAAGGGAAAAGCTCCCCTCAGAGTCCATTTAAAGGGAAAAAATGAAGGAAACCTCAGGAACAGACCAGTGACCCCAGATATGTGAAATAGTGAAATGACAGCTGCACAATTTCAATACTGAAAATCATAATGTTATCAATTAGGAAAAATATGGATACAGTGTTGTATTGTGAAAGACTTAGCTAGGCAGAACATCTTTTTTTCTTTAATTAAATACCTTAAATGACATCAATTAAGCGATGTTAAACTCTGTGTCCTAGTCCATAGACTTCATAGAAAAGAGGGACATAGGTTATAAAACTGTGTTGTTGGGGGGTTTTGTTTTGTTTTGAAAATTCTTCAGTGTGAAAGCAATTTCATGATATTCAACAAGTAAGTGGTGGCTTTAATTTTTCAAAAGCACATTTTAAAGCATTCTTTAAAATTGGGGGACTTAATTTATTTATTTATTTTAGGGTTTTTTTTGGGGGGGCGGGGGGGGCATTGTCTGACATGCCTGAGTGGGGGGGCTTTTATTTTGGAAATTTCAAATGCATTTAAGCCATAGTGAGTATAAAAGATGCACATAGCTACCATAACATCACCCACTGGTTTGTGAAGCCTTGAGATTTGCTATCACCATCTTGGTTTCCAAAAGAAAAAGAAAAATGATGCGATGTGATGACTGACTGTGAAACTGTGCTCATTGGCTAAGGACTTGAGATTAAGAAATTGTTTGCCAATGAGCTGTGGTTTCACACCACAGATTTATTTTGAGACATAATATGACAACGATTTACAAAATACACTCATTAAAAATTATTATTATTCAATACGACCCCACATGAGTGGCCAAGCCTTTAAACTCAGCAGGAAACTGTTGGCAGAGTTCAAGTTAGAAAGCAGTTTTGTGACTTCTATAGAACTGGAAGTGTTTTTGAAAGTTATCACCTTCTCAGAGTATTCAACACTTCCACATTGGCTTTGTTTTTCCGACCTGGAAGATATATCCATCTTTTATTTTGTCTGTGGTTAAAGCATACTGGACATTCCACACACAAAAAAATTAGGGCTTTTACTGTGAAAATCTATCATCCAAGTATAATTGTAACGTCCTGTAAGTCCCGTAGTATTTATTTTGAGAATCTGACACCGAGATCTGTTAGTCACTATGAGGGTCTTTGAACGAACAAGAAACATTACATATGATAGACACATCGCTGGTTGTTTTAGACGAGCCACCTACAGGACACACATTCTCACTACAAAGAATCTCTGCTACCGTCTATTTCTCTTTCTTCTTTCTTTCTTTTTTAACTCTCCTGCCAACAGCAACAGCAACTGCTTCGGGTTTTTGTGTGTGTTGTTGTTGTTGTTTTAATCGTCGCTGCAGCAGTAAAAGCTGGATCCTGTCGCTAGGCAACCACCCCTCCTTCCCAGCATCAGCACCAGGACTGTGTTAACGCTCTCTGCCGCATCACTGAGTTGGCTGCACGTTCTGCGTGCCTTGTCATCACGTATAGGGCAGGTTGTGGTTTGCAAACACGATCCGTTCCTCTGCCAGAGTCACAGCTCGACTTGGAAACAGAGGAAGAGATGCGAGGGCAGCAGAGGGGAGGGGCGAGCAAACACGATAATGAAAGATAAACTTAAGTTGCTGTGCTATGAGGGGGCACGGGAAGGCTAAGCGGCTGTATTGGTGTGATGTCTGGTGAAAGGCTGTGAGGTAAACGTCGGGGGTACATACACACATTCACAAACACACGGGCTGAACGGGATGCCCGCGTGACTGCAGGGAGGAAAGAGGCGGCGGAGGAGGAAGAACAAGAGGAGGAGGAGGGGGGTCTAGGTGCTTGTGTGGACCGCCGCAAAAACCTCCGAGGTGGAGTTAACAAAGATAGATAGTCTGCTGGTAAATATTCCAGCCTGGCTGCTATCTTGGTGCAGTTTGAAAATCGATGGAACATTTATTTCCTGTTCATGCCGGGATAGCTAATTAGTCTTAGGGTGATCTTAGGGTTTTGATCTCCTCGCCGTCTTTTTTTCTCTTCCGTGACAGGATAAGGAGCTGATAAAAAGGTCGCGGGAGGGGAGCGCACATGTTCAGATGATGTTCCTCAAGACTGGACGCACGGACTGACCCCCACATGCCGCCTCTGCTGGGAGTAAAACTACAAGCGAACAGCTGCTATCTCTGAGATGCTTTAGAATTTGCGGCCTGCTCGGGTCTCCAGTTACCGCAATGCCACGGGCTAGAGGAGGGAGAGAGGGACGAGAGGAGGTGGAGAGGAGGAAGCAGCAAAAAGCAAATGAGTAATAATAGCAATAATGTGAAGATTTAAAAGGAAAACGAATTGCCCAGTTTGCCTGTTAGCGTTATAATCAAAGAATGGCTGGGCAGCAGAATGGCGTAGACTGTACTATATAAGCTACATTGGCTTCTGAACTGAGTGGGGTGAAAGAGACGCTGTGTGGACTTAAAAGTATAAAAGCTGAAACGTCAGATGAGGTGAGTATGGTGCCTGCGACTGTGTGGTAGCAGCTCATTTTTTCAACTTTCTGCTGACAAAGTTATTGGACTCACTGGCTGGACTACAGTGTGCACCATGGGACATTGCGCAGAACCTGCCAGTGGAGAATTTGGTGCATAACTGTGACAGAGCAGAGCTCTGAAGCCAGCATTTATGTCTCTCTCTCTCCTGCTCTCCTGTGCTTCTGCCCACACAACTTGTCTTATGAACCCGCTGTAAGCGTAAAACCTTTCCCTGCCTCCTCCACAAGCCAAACATGCCTTCACCTTCAGACTCTAGCAGCGTGGCTTCAGCCTCTGGGTCCCGGGGTTGGTCAGACAGCCGCAGGGGCATGTCTGGCCGGGGGCCTAGTGGAGCCCGACTGCTCCTTTACCTGGGGCTCTGCCACCTGGGCTTGGGAGCAATGGTCCTGGCCTTCTCTTTCACCAGCATGGCCTTCACCACCACTCCCCGCGTAAGGCAGTCCTGTCCATTCTGGGCTGGTTTCTTTGTAAGTGTAACTCGTACTGAAAACAAACAACATTTAGAGTATGTTACAGCAGATATACTAAAGGAGGTATGGTGCACATGCTTTTTGTTTCCAGGTGGTGGCATCGGGGATTGTTGGAATAATCTCATGGAGGAGACCTCTGACGCTGGTGGTATGTGTAGCACATTGCATCAAATCTTTCTGAGAATTTCAAACTTTTCATCCTTTTTGGCATAAAAGTGGGAGTTTAAAATGTGCATTCTTACATAACTGATAATTGAGGGTCTTTGTACTGGGGTGTTTTGTCACTATGTGGTTTAAACAATTCTATATCTGCATGAAAAAATCTATCATATTTTATATTTTGATTACACTGTGCACATGAAGTAAAACACTTAGCAGGCTTAAGATTTCAGTGCATTCAGGACAGAAAACAGGACCAGGATCTAAAACAGGCACTTTCATTGAACATGTTCTTTACTCTGGTTGAAAGCATCTTGAACCATGAGATATCCTGCTGTGGTCTTTGGTTGAATGCCACGCTCTAACTCAAACGTCATCTCTGTGTATCTCCACAGGTGTCACTGTTTATGCTGCTGTCTGCAGTGTGTGTGATACTCAGTCTAGCTGGCTCAATGCTGTCCTGTCAGAATGCACAGATGGTCAAGTCCATGCTCACCTGCCAGGTACAGTGAGCAATATTATGCAAGCTTCGTCTTCTACCTTCATGCTTAGATGCATGGAAAACGTGACAGGAATAGCTGCAAATATCCAGTTTTGGTCTACCGATTAGTGCTTTACACCAATCCAATGTGTTTAGGTGGAAAATGGTCTGTGTGTGTGCTGTGCACGCACAGACCCCTGCTCCACAGATGAGGAAAAGCTGGTCCTCAACCAGGATAATGGGTGCCACTCAGTCAGAAAACAGCTGAAGGTAGGTAGAATATTTTTTGACCACACTGGAAATCCATTTTCCACATAAAAAATTACACAAACTAAGATTTTGTTTTCTTTTGAATGCATCGTCTCTACAGGACCTTTTGTTCAGTGCGTGTGGTCTCAGCATTCTCTCCACCATCATTTGTACCCTGTCCACCGTGACCTGCAGTATCCACATATTCTCCCTGGACCTCCTGCACCTGGTAAGAACAGATTCAGCACATTTTACATTTAAAATGTGGACCCTGCAAATGTGCTGGACTGCTGCCTTAAGAGATTAGAAAATATATAGTGCTGTGAAGAAGCATTTGCTCCCTTCCTGATTTCTTTTCTTGCATATTTGGCACACTTACCTGTTTCTGATTTTGAAAAATGTTTAAACATTTAGATAAAGATAACTCAAACAAATACAAAATTCAGTTTTTAAATGATTTATTAAAGGAATAAAACGTCCAAACCCACCTGGCCCTCTGTGAAAAAGTAATTGCCTGAAACCTAATAACTGGTTGTGCCACCATTGGCAGCAAGAACCGCAATCAACCGTTTGCAGTAATAGGCAATGAGTTTTTCAAACTCGCCATCAGACCCAACTGTTCTTTGCAGAAATGTTTTAATTCACCCACACTGGAGGTTTTTCCAGCATGCACAGCCTGTTTAAGATAATCGCAATCGGATTTAAGTCTCCAAAACCTTAATTTTGTCATTCAAAGATGGACATTAAGGTGTGTTTTGGATCATTGTGCTCCTGCATAAGCCAAGTGTGATTGAGTTTCAGGGCATGAAATGATGGTTGGACATTGTCCTTCAGGATTTTCTGATAGAGAGCAGAGTTCATAGTTCATTCAGCTAAGGCAAGTCGTCCAAATACTGCAGCAAATTTTTCACGTAGGGCAGGTAGGTTTGCATATTTTTTTCCCTTAATAACAGAATTCATCCTTTAAAAACTACATTTTGTATTTACTCAGGTTATCTTTGTCTAATTTTAAAATTTGTTTGCTGATCTGAAACATGTAAGTGTGACAAATATGCCAAAAAATAAGAGATCAGAAAGATAGAAGATACTTTTTCACAACACTGTATCTTTTAAAGATGTACCCAATTTTTTATTCCTGCCCAGCTGGCCCCACATCGCTCTCGGTCCGTCAACCCAGAATGCACCACTCCTCAGGATGCCTTCCTGACCAACATCATGGACTTTGAGGAGTTTGTTCCACCCATCCCTCCACCCCCCTACTATCCTCCTGAGTACACCTGCAGCTCTGAGACAGATGCTCAGAGGTACTAAACATGCACTTAAAATGCATCAATATCACTTGTGTTCGACATTTAGTAGCCATTCACTTACATGATTAGGCTACATTTTGTAAAACCAAATGATTGATATTTTTGAATCCACATTTAGCATCACCTATAATGGCTCCATGGAGAGCCCCGTTCCCCTCTACCCCACTGACTGCCCTCCTCCTTACGAAGCTGTGATGGGACAGAGAGCTGCCAGCCAGGTAAGTATGTGTGTACTTGTATGTGTTTGTGTGATGGACTTAGTGAGAAGCTGATCTTTGTCTTTTGTGACTATCAAGGCCACAGTGTTTGACCCCCACGGCACTGAGCTGTCTGGAGAGAGAGGAACTTCCACCGCCTTCAGTGGAGAAGGTTAGCTAATGGAATATATGTTTTAAGGAGCCATTTGCATTTGGAATATTAAAAAACAACTATTATTAGAAAATTATTAGAAAAAGTTACTAAAAATCAACATAATTATCATTTTAAAAACTAGTTCCAAACTTGAAGGGGTACTTCACTCCCAAACCAAATATACAGATTTTTATTTAGCCTTGTGTAGGCGAAGAGGGTGGGGGACGGTAACAATTGGATCCAGGTTGAAATGAAAAGAACGGCAGGCAGAGGTATTGAACACAAAATAAATCTTTATTATAATCAATTAACTCAATATTCATATAAACAGTAACAACAAAAAGAGACAGCAACGCTGCTTTAATGATAAATCAGACAGTCCAACCCAAAGAGATGGTGACCACTTCAACAAAGAAAACAACTATAAGGCTTCAACAGAAAAAGACAGCAACGCTGGTATTAGCAATTACTAGGCAGGCCAAACAAAATAATGGAGGCCACCGACACTTAAGGAAAACCACTGTTCAGTTAAGAGCTACTCACAAAGAGCCACACACAGTGGGGCTGGTCACACACCGCAGGCCTTTTCCACACCTAGACCAGTATCACACACTGACCAGTATCACACACTGACCAGTATCACACACTGACCAGTATCACACACTGACCAGTATCACACACTGACCAGTATCACACACTGACCAGCACAGAGGGGGAAAACCACCAGAAGTCTCTCCCACATCCACACTGCTCTCCTCCAGCTTATATCACCTCTGAGGGTAATTGGTGGTCAACAAGGGCAAATGAGCAGCAGGTGTGTCCTAAAGGAGAAGGCAGGGACAGAGAGAGACAAGGGGAGGGGCAAGAAAGAAGGAGGAGGAAAGGGAGAGGACAACACCACGCCCACACACTCCCACGTCCTCACAGGATGTAACACCTTGCTTACATGATTGTAAAAAGACCAAAACATTAATACACATATTTTAATTAAAGCAGTTTTCAAGCCATACAAGATAGCATTTTAATATAGGTGTTACTAATAATATTAATAATACTCTGTTCTAAACAGGTACACAAACAGATGATTTAGGTACACCAGTGTTAACCTGCTATTAAAAAATATGACTGGTGTGAACTCTGTCTATCTTTTTCTTCTTTTGTTCGTCATAATGTCAGAAATGGGACAGTACTGTTGTTATGACATTACATAATTTTTGGGTTGTTTTTTTCTTTTCTTCCATTTTTTGTTCCTTTGTGCACTGCAAGCCAAGTGCCATCTAGTGCAATTCAACAGAAAGGTCGACATCTCTACAGCCACAAGATGGACAGATACTTTTTTTAAACTACATGCTAGAGTAAAGAAAGAAATAAAAATAAAAATAAAGTGTGGTTAATTTTATATTGGATTAAATACAAGTGTTAAACCTCATCTGCCAGTGACGTTTTTCAAATGTCAGCAATGTACTAAAATCAGTATTCACTGACAGTAAATATATTGAATTAATCAGATCTATATTTCAAATTAAGACAAACTGAAAATGAAACATAAAGCAGTGTGTAAAAGTCTTGCACCACCTCTCATTTCTTTATATTTTGCTCCAAGGAGCCACATATTGTCTCTTTTTTTTCAGTGATCATAAGGAATATTTCTCCAGGCTTTCTGAAGTTCTTGCAAAGTGTTTATTTGAGGATTGGTTCCTTTGCCACTTATTTTCAGTCCCGTTTCTACCTGACCATTTTCAGATTAATGTTTATTTATGGGGTTAGGGTTAAGGTTATGCTTATCATGCCTCTTAAGACTGACCATTCAGGCATGAAAAGCCTCCTAATTCAAGGGATGAACTAGTGTTGTATCTGCACATAACAGAGAACTTAACAAAGAATCCATTTTTAACTGTGTCTTTAGACACTTTGTTATTAACAGCCTGACACAAAAAAACTGATCATTTGTTCACACAATATTTTTCCACCAACAAGGTGATTCCCAAAGAGAAGTGAAGCCTCATCAGAAATGGTCTCAGTGGAAGTCTGGCTGTCAAGAAGTCATTGTTAAGCAAGGGAAACAGGGACAAAAGGCTGAGGTATGCCAAGTTACACAAGAACTGGACAGAAAATCAGTGGCATTAGGTCTTATTGAGTGATGAATCCAAATGTGAAGTCGTTGGTTCAAATCATCAATAATATGTACAGAGGAAGTTGGGTACAATGATCTACAGCTGCCTGTAAATTATGGTTGAAGCTCTGCAATGGTTTGGGGCTGCAGTTCAGCCACAGGTGTTGGTGATCTTCCCAAAACTAATGAAAATATGATCACACAGAAGTACCCTAGAATTTTGATCCACCATGCAACACCAACTGGAAACTTCTGATTGGTAACGGCTCATTCTCCAGCATGACAATGATCTCAAACACACTGCCAATGGAGTGAAACCACACCTGGATAGAAAAACACACAAGGGAACACTCAATTGCAGGCTGACCTCCTCAGAGCCCAGAACTCAACATTATTGAAGCAGTTTGGGATCATCTCGACAGTAAATGGATCAAAAGGCAGCCAACAGCCAAAGAAGAGCTTTGAATGTCCCTCAAAAATCCTAGAACTATTCCTGAACACTACTTAAATAAATGCCAAGAAAGCTCGCGTAAAAAGATTTCAGGCTATGTTGAAGAAGTAAGGTGGTCATATCAAATTTTCGCTTTCAAGCTCATTAAAACTCCACAAACTCTGTGCAGTGTTGTACAACAGAAAACAAAAAAAGCATTAAGTCATAATTTTTACTGACAATATTATTGCTGAGGTATAGTAAGGAGTTTTCTTAGATTACTTAAAAAGTCCTATAAATGAAATCAAAATGTAACATTTTCCCTACATAATAAAGGATTACCTTTTTTTCTTAGTGTCTATGGACAGTGGATCTCTGTTAATGTCAGAGATTGTGGACATCCCTGATGATTCCTCCCCCTCTGAGGACTCCTGCCTCTTGGAGGTTGGGCTGAGAAACCAAGGGGAGAGGCGTAACAGGAACGCTAGTGAGGGTGGAGACGGAGGAGATGGTAGGGAGTATATCAACTTAGGTGGCCCACCATGTCAAACACCAGAGAGTCCTCTGGCAGGAGGGCCGAGATCCAGGCGATTCCTCAGAGGAGAGCGGTCCAACTCCTGCTCCTCACCCAGCACAGCCACCACCACATACAGGTGAGTGCAAACGTCTGATGCCGGGTTAAAATCAGAAGTTGAAACTGCAAACACATGCCAACATATGTTTTGACATTTTCCGGTTTTGTCATCCAGGTCTCCAGTGTTGCGGCGCCAGACCATCCTGGCTAGTAGCTGTTCCCAGCTGGAAGCAGTAGGGAGTTGCACCTCTCAACACCAATCCTCGATCCCAGAGATTCGAGTTCGCCCCTCCACCCCTTCAGTCCAAGGAGCCATCCCAGCCTCTTCTGCTCCCCTTACCTCATCCTCCTCTGCTACCAGTGAGCAACCCCATCTGCACCAACCCCTGTATCTTCACCGGAGAGCTGGGAAGAATGAAAGAGATGGAGAGAATGTACAAAAAGACCGGGAAGGCTTCCTACGCCTTGTGAGGTCACACAGTGAGCCAGGTCTGGGCTCCTCAACTGAGAGAGGTAAGTCAGACACCAACGTAAACACATGTCTTAAACTAGCTTTATAGATCCCATAACCTGTCTGAACTTACATTTCTCTAGTTGACTTTGGCTCTGGAAGCAGCAAGGCATCTATAGACACAGGTAAGAGCTCACTCCTATGGACCTTAAAGATGAGATAAACGTTATCAGGCAGTGTGATGTACAAATGTTCTTAGTTAAAGAGCTGAACCTTTGCTGCATTTCATCACCACCTCTGTCATCCTTTCTTCCTCTTTACTTGAGATTGTCTAATTAGAAGGAGAAACCCCAAAAGAGATCATGTCTCAGTTGTTTTGATCAGACATAGCTCAGCTCATTTACCGCTAATTGCCCTCATTCATCAAAGCCTCTTAGCAACGACTGGAAACGTACGCTTCAGAGGAGACATGGAGATCTAGCCCCATGTGCACGTGATTTATGAAACTTTTCCAGAACATCAAAATTAGCAGTGATTTGATTACATATTGATAAATGACATCACTTTGTGGAAACAGTAATGTGCCTTCTTATCTGCATTTTCTTTTTCAAATGACAGACCCCAATGGATGGATGCTCAAGCAGCAAAGTCATGGATACAGTACGTCATGGAAAAATGCAATAATCCATGATTATCCATGATACAGGCCTTAATGTCACTATCACAGGCATAAGATTTTAGGTAGCCTAATTTATTATGGGAGATTATTCCATCAGACACACTAAATAGTATGCTCTTTACTGTCTAGTCAGGGGGACAGTCTGGTACATTCTGTAATACCATGCAGCACTTCCTACAGTCTATATACACTATACCTCTTTGAATCATCAGCAGCAATATTTGTGTTTTTGCAGCTGTTTCATCTGCTTTTTTTATGCAGCAAAAGTCAGAATGTTTGTAATTTAGCTGTTAAATTTCAGCTATGTCTACCTGTATGTTGTTTCCCTCACTTCCAACCTTTCTAAGTATATGTTAAGGTTGTTTTTCACCATTTTGTTTTTCTATCAGCTCAGGACTTTTTGGTTTGCAATTTTGTCTTGGACTCTGCCTACATCTTTATTTATATAGATTATACAGCAAGAATAAAAATATCAACACATATTGTACTGTACTGTGGAGGGATCTACAGTTTTCCTGTGGCATCTCGCCAATCAGACTGCAACTACTATATACTGCTGCAGTCACATTTTTTTCTGTCTGCTGGTTGGGTGAAATTAGCTGAATGTCTAGAGTGAACAGAGATCCATATTTTAAATCAAGTAAATGGGCCTGCCCCTGGCAACTTTTCTAAGGTGTACCTTGCCTTTTGCCCTATGACAGCTGGGATTGGATGGGAGGATGGATAGATAGATAATTTATTCATACTTAGCCCCCTGCAGATCAGCATTATGCAAGTTGCTATAATGGTCTGCACAGCTCTGTGCCTGTGTCTGTTTTTTAAGGATATTTTTGACTTGGCATTGGGCTTGTTTTGTCACACAGACCTGGAAACTCTGCTGCTGGATCAGCTAAAAGGATATTATAGCTCTGCATGTAACATTTTCTTTTTCTTCTTATGCAAAGGCCCATCCTCTGAAGCGTGTCTGTTGCCCCGCACTTCTGTGCCTCCGGTTGCTGCTCTGCCCAGAAAAGGCAGCATCAAATTAGCAGCCACGGGGGTGCAGGTCCCCTCCAAACCTGCACCCACTTCACCGTTACGTTTACCTAAAGACTGCCACCGTTCTCTCGGAGACCTTAAGGCAAGTCAAAAAAAATTCTTGAAGGAAGTTACAGGAGCAGTAAGGTGGCAAATATGAACGGCTGTGCAGTCTGCTCATTCTCTGATCTCCTCGTGTTTCCGTCAGGTCACTCGGGTTCTGGTGGCTCGCTTCTTGCAGCGCTCCAAACGTAACCTGGCACCCCCATCTGAGCATGCTGGCAGCGCAGGGCAGGGACCTAAGAGAAGGAGTGGAGCTGAGGGTGCCAACCACTTGCCCTTGGAGCAGGTATAAAAAGAAGTCCTGATTACGCTGTTATGTCACTTTGCAGCAAACCTTCTGCCCTTTCTCACAACTTCATAAAAATATCTTCAGGTGTTGCGAACGCCTTGGAGCACAAGCCGCGGACAAGCCAACCATCATTCCCATCATCCTCATCGACGCGGACATCACCATTCCCACAGTGACAGTCGTCACAACCGACACTACAGCAGCCGGGCGCCTGAAGGGATCCACCTGCGCAGCTGTGGAGATTTAAGCTTCTCCTCCTCAGCATCACTGCGTCGACTAGTGACACCTCATGCACCACATGGGTCATCGGGAACTCTCTACTCAGAGTCTGCACTGTGAAAAGAAGAGGAGAGTGAAGGAGGGGTGGAGGAGGAAAATAGGTGGAACGCAAGATGACAAGGCTGTAGGGGGAAATAGCTAGAAGCCTATTGAGATATTATTCCCTCCTTTGTCTCTTATTCACTTCCGTTTCTTGGAGCAAGCTGTGCAAATGGCCTTACTTAGTGGTGCTCTTTATCATGTGAACAACATCTTAGAGCTCCCTCACAGATCAACAGCAGTGCAGTGCTCTGTAGATGTTTATTTCTGATGGGCTCTCTTTAGAGAACCTATTGGCCAAGATCAACCTACCAGAAGCATCTTTTCTGCCACACCAATGAGCTCCTAACTCTGACTGGAAATGGAACTCAACTAGCATTCAGATTTACTTACACTTACTTTTAATCTCAGTCTGTTACACAATGGGTTGCAATATGCATCTGGCCCTTTTGTACATTGCTATTCATTCACGGGATCGCTCAGGTGAAGTGATCAAGGAAAGCTCTTACTTTGTCTTCCATTGATTAAACAAAATGCATCATCATATAGTCAGCTGAGTACAATGTAAGATAAACAGACAACACATGAGAAATGCTTTCACATTACTGAGTTGCTAATTTTGTGTTTTTCTAATTCAGTCACACTTTTTCCACCTACACGATGGCAGCCAGCATTCAGACACTGACATTAGTGCACGCCACAGACACAGGCTCAGCCTGTGAAATGTACTCTCTGTGGGTGGCCCCTGGACACGGTCATTTCGTTTGCCCGTGCGCATGTTTTGCTACAACCGGCGATACAGCAGAAACCTTGTGCATTGAATCCTGACTGTCTGTGTAATTAAGTAACATGTCCTTCAGAATGTCTTTATCTGCATGTTTTGACTATGCTTCCTTTTTTTTCCTCCCCTTGCACCCAAGACCTGTGATAGTCGGCAGTTACAATGTATTTGTTTTAATAGCTAGCTCTAAGGACAAGGATCTGCAGCGCTCCCACGGGCTCCAAACATGCCTCTGTATCCAATTTGATTTTAATCGAGTTTCAATATGTGACACTGGCTAAAGCAGCTTGATCCTGTAAGATAAATAGGTGTAACTTGTACTCCGATGATATGAAGAGTCTCTCGCAGTAAATGTACAGATAAATTGATTAAGTGGTCAGGCTTCACAAAATGTGTTAGCACATGTCCCTGTGGACTCTACGGGTTGCTGGGGGTTAGTTGAACGACAAAACAAAAAGAAAATCTTCCAGATACTCTCATGACAGGGAATTTATGATGGGTCTGGCAGCTCTGGGTACTGAATTTTGAAGTGTAATAATATATTTGTATCAGATTGGATTTCTTTTTTTCTTTAGAAAGACTTTCTGGTGTGCTCACCAAGTGATGATACTGAATACGTATCAGTAAAGGCACATTTTGGATACACTCATACGTATGTAACTAAGTTTAAAGATTTACACACATACACACTTACAGGCACATGCATACACCTATAAAGGCACTGAGCTGTGTTTCTACCTCCTGTCTTGCATAAAACATAATTTATTTCAAGAAATGTATATCTGTATTGCAGGCTTAACAGGACAGAGCCTTGAGATCTGAACAATAAATGTAATCTAAGTATGACACCTATTCCAGATTTTAAATGCAGTGTCAATGTATTTCATGAAATGAAATAAATGATAGACAAAATGCAGTGTTGTGCAAAAGTCTTCAGCAACTCCTCATTTATTTAGATTTTGCTAGTAAACTGTAAAGTAGCTTCAGTGTTTTATTGAAATATATGCAAACATAAATGGAAATACAGTGTATAAGGTCAATTTTAAGCAGCTATTATTTAGCTAATATTAAATATACAACAGAGCCAGAACTCTCTTAGGCAAGATTTCTTATAATTTCTTATGTAGTCTTGAAGGATTGTTGTCCATGCTTCTAGAAGGACAATCAAATCTTTTCTTTGGGTGTTGGCTGCTTTTTCATTTAATTCTCTATCAACATAAAGCCACGGCTCTGAGGAGGCCAGTCCATGACTAATCATGTGTGTGTTTTTTTATCCAGGTATGCTTGTAATGCATTGGCAGTGTATTTGGTTTCACTGTCGTGCTGAAAAAAATAAGTTTTTAACCAAATCAGATACTTTCCAAATGGTATTGAATGTTGGATCAAAAGACCTGTTTTCCAGATTCAGCTTAAGAAATAAGAACAAATTGTGTTATTTTCCAAGAGACTGCAAGTAACAAAGAGCCTCAAGATACAATTTAAAACTGTTTCTTTGCCAAGTTGTCTGGTATGTGTAGACACAACATTGGTTCATCTCATGCGTTAGGTGCATTTTTATGCTTGAATCCGGTCAGATTAAATTGGATTAACAAACAATAAAATAAAGTAATATTTATAATAATAATAATCTCAAAATGGCAAGATACAATGACTGGACTGAAAATTAACGAAAAGGTGGTCAATGTCCAAGGAAAAACAAACCTTTAAAAAAGCTTCAGCTATTGCTCAAGATCACTTTAAAAAATTACTTGCTCCACGCAAGCAAAATAGAAAGAAATGAGGAGTGGCTCAAGACACTGTAAAATACCTGTGTTGTATATAAGTACAAACTAGGATATAATATATTATTTTAAAAATACAGTATAGAAATTATCTATGTACTGAATAGGATCATATAATTTTCTTATATACTGTATACTACTGTGTACTATAATACAGTATAGAAATTTCTTCATTTGCTTTATCATACTCCTCTCTCCACTCTTGCCACCCCACCTAGGCTCCGCCTCTTCTCAAGTCCTATTGGTTAGCCATTGTGAAAGCCCATCCTGGTTCGATGCACCAAACCAATGAAACCCCTTAATGTCAAATGGAGCCTTTTAAAATCTCCGCCCATATTTAACCACTCGCAAGGAACACTGGGACATTTAGTTCGACTGCGGTGTAATAAAACAGACAGCAGCGCGACAGCAAACTACAGTCTGATATCCTGGTTTTAGGAGACGTTCACAGACTCCAGTTTGACAACAAGACTGAGAAAGTGAAGACCGGCATTTTATACTGTATTACATCGTGCAGTCTGGGATTACAGGGCGGTGTTATTATGGTGAGTAAAGGCATTTGTATGAATAAGAAACATTTTCATTCGTTATATTATAACTAGCCTAGAAGACAGAGTGAATGAAGGAAAACGATGTAAGCTAAAGTCAGCAAACGCTTCTTTTCATGATAACGGAACTAGCTAGCTAATAATAGTTTCTCTTTAGCTTAATCCACTCTGCCGGATAGACCATGGCCTAGTAGTGTTAAAGTAACCTGGTAGTGTTACAGTCACCTGGTTGATCTTCATCTGGAGCAACCATGTGATTTACCTTTACCTATAGAAACGTTTGTTACTGGTCGGCACAATTGCACGGTTGAAGGGTAATGAGACGCTTGCTGAGCTGGGTCTCCAGTGCCCATAAAATTATCCGGACCGTTTGGCTGACCGTGTCCCCCCTCGGGCCAAGAAACACCTCTCACCTGCTGTGCATCTCGTCTTTGCAGGGAGACAGAGTTTGCAATGGGACGCACAACAAGAAGGCTCTGCTTTCAGACCCTCAGCTGTTTGAAGACCAGTTTGAGGAGCTCGTCACAGAGCTCACAGAGAGAGACTTTACAGATCCCGTGCTGGCAGACGCATTGAAAAGACTGAGAGAGGTAAGTATGTATGACTGGTCTCTTTTTTTCATTTAGCAGAATGGGACAATGAGATGTAGATGTTCATATGTGTTTTTGTTTGAGGTTTTGGTATACAACACTCCTGGAGGAAAGAGGAACCGAGGCCTTTCTGTGATTGGCTCACTCAGGGAGCTTGTCCCGCCCTCCCAGCTTACCCAGGACACCGTGCAGCGGGCTCTGTTGGTCGGCTGGTGCATTGAACTGGTGAGGGTTTGGTATGGCGTGCTAAATTAAAAGTCTTGACAGTATTTCATTAATTTTTTACCCATTAAAAGTCAGTGTCGGTCACAGGTGATTTTAATTCTGTTCCAACCTAATTAAGCATTAAGATGTTAAGCTGCTTTAAAAGATTGCACTACATAGTTATGACCTCCTTTAAAGTCTGCAATCTTCAGTAGGGGCTTGGGACCACAATAAGCAGTACAAACAATATCATTACTACTTTAACCAGTAACTTTACACTATCCTCATCTGTAATCATGTTTAATCGTGATTTATCTTTAATCATTGTTGAGGCTGGATTTTACTAAATTGACAGGAAGGTAGCTGGAATATGCAGGTTGTGTGTCTTTAAAACTTTCTCTCACAAGCAGACTCTTGACTGTAGCTTTTAACACTTTGCACAAGTGCTACATTTTCTAATTTAGGTGTTGCCACTGTGTGTCTGATACTTGCAGCTTCAAGCATTTTTCCTCGTGGCAGATGACATCATGGATGGATCTGTCACTCGGAGAGGGCAACCCTGCTGGTACAAGAAGGTGAGACTTAATATATTCCAGAAAAGGAGACTAGTATGAGTTTGTGCTGTGGTTATTTTCCCACTTCCCTCTGGTTACCTATATAAATCCTACCTGTTGGTTTGCTTGTTTTTGTTTTTTTTTAGGATGGTATAGGTCTGGATGCCATTAATGATTCCTTTCTGTTAGAGGGGTCAATCTACAGACTGCTTCGCAGATATTGCAGAGATCAGCCCTACTATATTCACCTCCTGGAGCTGTTCAACGAAGTGAGTCTTCTTGGCTGAAAGTGTGCTTGTGCATCTGGCAGCAAATTCATCACTTCGTTCGTAAAATGTATGCAGTAACGGCTCTTAAAAGCCAACCGAGAGACTGCTGAAGAGGTTATGACTGTGGTTACGCATGATTTCACTCAAATGTCCAGCTTGAGCAATATATTATTGCATAGTTAAATCCGGCTCAACACTTAGTCATCTTCAGCATTGTCCACTGTCCACAAACTACTCCTCAGAAAATGCAAAACATCCTTCAATCCATTTTCTTTACCGCTTATCCCGTTCGTGGCAGTGGGGAGGTGGCTGGAGCCTTTCCCAGCTGCCATAGAGGGAAGAGAAAAAATGTCCTTTACAACATTTTCCTCAAGCCAACACTGTCATCTTGCTGATGTGTGTTTTGTTCAGCCAACCAATTTAATCAGCCTGCATGTTTAGATTGTCATACAAACTAACCACAAAATTTTCAACACAGTTTCCTAATTCTTTAATTAAAATCTCTCAAATTATTCATCAGCTGTCAAAACATTTGCTTATTAAGTGACCGAACAGTTATTTCAGAAACTCAAGTACTTGTGAGTTTTTACTTACCTTGTGTGTTTTCTTCTTTCTTTTCCCCTCAGGTCACTTTCCAGACAGAACTCGGTCAGGCTCTGGATCTCATGACTGCTCCACCCAGACAAATTGACCTCAACAGATTCACCATCGAAAGGTCAGAAGGGGAGAGAGTGTTGAAAGATGAGTGTTGTTTATTGCAATAAGTATTTATTTCTTTTTCTTTTTTTTGTCTTTAAGGTATAAAGCAATCGTAAAATACAAGACTGCCTTTTATTCATTTTACCTCCCAGTGGCAGCTGCGATGTATATGGTGAGTGTGTCAACTTCATGTTGCATAAAAATGGAGGTAAAATAATACAGCTTTAAAACACTCTTTGTACCTTTTTTCTTTTCCAGGCAGGAATCAACAGTGAAGAAGAGCACAGCAACGCCAAGCACATCTTACTTGAGATGGGGGAGTTCTTTCAAATACAAGTAGCTACTTTTCCTCATCATTGACCTTCATAGCATAATATTTCCCATTCGTTAGCTGCACGTGTTGCATAATACGCTGCTGACTATTCTGTTTTAATGACCATCTGATGTATTCTGTCACAGGATGATTACTTGGACTGTTACGGTGACCCTGCTGTGACAGGAAAGATTGGCACAGACATTCAGGACAACAAATGCAGCTGGCTGGTTGTGACAGCCTTGGAAATCATGACTCCTAAGCAGAGAGAAGAACTAGAGGTTGGGCCTCATTAAATAAATGCTTCTCTTCTGATCACGTAAAATTTATAAATATGTGGCAGAGTTGGGTTGCCACTGTGTAGAATTTTCATTTTGATGATGCTTAGCTGTACGTGCTCTTGTTTTTTATCCTTTAAATGTGCAATTTGTCTGGTTGTTAGTTTTAAAACTTTTCGTTTTTAAATCAACTGATATAATAAGCAAAATAATAATAATATTAACCGTATTAATACATTATGTTGCAGAGAAAGTAGCAATCTCTCTATCTAGCCCTGTCCCTTACATTCTTGTAATATTACTTTGTAATTAAGGGGGTGATTTTGAGTTAACATAGCAATTTTCATACGGACAAGAGAGTAACCACTGTTTGTGTATACTGTCGTTAGACTCTGCAGTAGGATAGAATAAACATCTAGATCTGCTGCCGGGGTAGCTTCATTATTCATGTCAGCTGGTTGCAGAAATTAGTCCTTGGCATCGCCAGATGTTGCTAGGGCCTCAGTCACATGCCATAGAGACCAGTCAACGGTTACACTGTATTGTCTGCTTGTTGTACAACAAGTTGAGATACATCCAACTACAACAAACTACACAGCAACTTGATTTAGTGCTGGCAGTTATGCAGCTCTATGCTCTAAAGCTCGCATTGCTGGCTTGCGTCTTCTATAAGAAATCAATACTAGTTTCTGGTGGAGTAGTGGTTCAGCTCTGTTTGCGTCATATGACATAAAATTGCTAATCTTACCCTTAACTTTGCTTACTAGCAGATATTCAATGTTCTGGGCATCCAGAAAATTTCCCTGACGTATGTAATCATTGGTACAGTTTAAGTCGGTATTAAAACGTCTACACCTTTAATTCTTTGACGTTCATCTGTTCCCACCTTGTTTAGACTCATGACTAGAGTCATTTGTTAGTGTTAACAAGTTCATTTTGATCTCCTCCTCAGGGATGTTATGGACAACATGATGAAGCCAGTGTGGAAAAGGTCAAAGCACTGTACAACAGCCTGCAGATGCCATCATTGTACCAAAAATATGAAGAGGAAAGCTACCAGCGCCTCCAGAAACTCATCGCCAGCCACGCACAAAACCTTCCTCACTCTGTTTTCCTCAATTTTGCCCAAAAAATCTACAAGAGAAACAAGTGAGAGGGCTTGCTGCTTTGTAGAAAATATGTTAACAGCATCAAATACACAAGTCTGGTGACTCTTATGAATACGCACAAGCAGGTCCTCACTTATTTAAATAAAGTGTTTCAGACTTCAGCAGTGTAACTCAGTCAGGACTTTGTTTAATAGACGATGTCCTCTGTCAGAGGAATCTGACTGATAGAAGGATAACTTTGGAGTGAATCACAAAGGGTCTGATTAAACTTCAGTGTGCCTGAACTGAAGAACACATGAGAGGGATGATGGATTAATGTTTTTTTGATTGCATAATAAATGGGTGAATGCTGATGGCAGAGGACAGATGATGAAAACTGACAAACTGTTCCATATGTTTTATAGTGTTTAAAGTCCGTACTAGCCAAGAATTTATTGCTTTTAATAAATAATATATAGTGTATGAACAAACATGGTTGTGTACATTTCATCTTTTTGTGTGGTGTTATGTTGTTTAAAGAGACAGGATTTTTATTTATTTATTTTTTTTTAGCACAGCTTTTCCAAACATCCTGGTTTTATTTTGTATGCTTGCGTTATTTTACTTTCCTCACACAAATCAAAATTATTAACCACCATGATGCTAATAGTCAATGGTGTGTCCAATTTGCAGCCTGTAGTCAGTTATTTACAAATTCAGGCTTTGTGCAGATCAGTCTTATGTTCCTTTGCCATTTGGAAGCTTCTCAACAGATGCAACAATGTTTAAGTCAATTTCTCACAGTTTTTCTTTCGAGAGTGTTTGAAATCTTTTGCTTCCTACGTCTACGAGACTTGGTCTGTATTGTGTGGCTCCCTTTGAATTTCTTGATGATACTTCTCACTCCAGTTCTTGACACTTGGATATGCTGTGATACTGTTTTATATCCATCTACTGCTTTATCAGCATGAATAAGTCTTTTTCTCGACTCTTAACTGATATCTTCTGTTTTTGGCATGATTTTTACTCAAGTGACGACTCAAACCCTTGCTGACATTTTTATACTGTGTTTAACTTGGAGGATAACCGTCAGCTTGAGCTTTGAGCACTACAAAATAATAGCATGTCATTGCACAGCAGTGGTTCATGATATAGCTCAATAAAAAGATCCGTTTTTCAGCGGGCTAATAATTTTGGTCATGGTATTTGTTTCTGAAATAATTTTGTTATTATGTACAAATAGAAATAATTGTGTGTGTCTGTGTGTGTGTGTGTTGGGAGAGGATAATAATTTTGTCCTTTTCTATATGTATTTAAATTGCAGTTAAACGCAATTAAATCTGACTTTTTTATATGAGTTAATTTTCTGTTAAAGAAATCACCAAATGCATAAATCATGATAATTGGGGGGTGAACACTTGAGACTCATTATTTTAAGGAGGCAAAGCTAAAAAGGACTATAGATTAACTGAATGTGATGATAAGGCGAGGGGTAAGGGGTGTGGTTTGATCGGGGGAGGTGGGGGGATTTCTGGATGCTCGCGAGAAGACAGATGCTGAGGCTATTCGAGATTCACATTCTCACGGACTGGGGATGTGAGAGAGCCCGACGAGATGGAGACCTTCATCCATCTTTATCTGAATGTGAGTCAAGTGCATTTTTATCAGCTTTATCGTGCATGTAGATGTCTTTCAAGCGAACCTGCATGAGACGATCGGGTAAGAAAATCCTCCTCTTACCCCCCCGAGACTGCGTAGGATAAGACAATAAATTCCTCTGTTCGCGGTGGCATTTGTCGGATTAGATAGCTTTGCGTAAATACGCAAATAACTGTTTTGTCTGTTCTAATTGTAGTGTGAAAATGATGGTTTTTGTCTGAGTTGTAATAGGGGCGTATGGGCCCGTTTATCAGAGCGATGCGGGTTGGAGGTACTCCCCTCCTCCCTCCTCCACCCATCCACCCCTGTCTCCATCAGCTCTGTGGGATCAATAGATACAGGGTTAAACTCTGAGCACAGGACGGATTGCATTACATATGACGGTATGCTGTGTTTTATATTTTATTTCAAGGCTTAGTTTGCTAAGGGCCATCCCGACGGAGGCCCAGCAGTGTAAACAGGCACTCCAGTGATTTATATTCTTCAGTGATGTGAAGGGCACTGTGGAGGAATATATGAGCAATAGCCTTCAGTAGATGGGCTTTTAAAAAGCAGACTGGGTGTTGTTCTCTACCGCTGAGTGATTATTTCATGCTCCACTTAAATGTATGTGTGTTTTCTTTGTTATTTACGATTTGTTTCTTTTGATCCAGATTTCCATGAATATCATAGCCCAGTGAAGACGAGCATAACTGATGACAGTTATCAGACTATAAATTAGCTGACAATTATTATTACAAGGAGAATCATTTCATGTGTGTGGGTGGGTGTTTGAATAGTTGTGTGTTGTGTGAAACCAGCAGATGAAAGGAGCCGTGCAGGTATCTTGCAGAAGCACTGCATACAAATAGAGAAGCTCTAAAAGTATCTATTTAGCTGCAAGATTGCAGGAATTAAGTATTCGAAATTTTGTATGGAAGACACCACCTTCTGTATTACACTATTATCACCGTTTGCATCATCTCACCATTATGACAATGTAATTTTTTGTTTATGTGGATATTATTATTCCCAGGGACGCTGGAGCTTATCCCAGATATTGTAGGGTTCACTCTGGACAGGTGCCCAGATCTGAATAATATTTTTGATCATATTAATAGTCATTTGAAGCCCTAACATACATTTTATATGTTAGGGCTACATTTTTCCAAACAGATGAGTCCCAGCTGTGGTCTTTAGATGTCTCAGTACCTACCATAGTACCTCTAAATCTTATTCCTAAGGTGTCAGAATATTTAATATTTTAATATCTAAATATATTTATATAATATTTAATATCTAAAGCTGTCAGAGTATTTAATTTTTGTCTTTAAAAATAATTCTGCTAGTCTAAATAATAGAGCTACTTTTAGCTGCTCTCTCATTCACAAGGGGCCGATCAGTGAGTAGCTCTTCATGTTTAATTTGGCAGATTTCCTTCCAGGATCAAACCGGAAATCTTTCATTTTTTTAGGCAAAGATGTAAACCACTGCCACATTAGAGAACCAGTTTGCCAGTATAAAAAAAGTCTAAAAAATTATTTGCATTTTTTCTCAAGAAAAAGCCCCTTTGATTTGTATCCACAGCATATGGTCAGGGCTTATCAATGATGACTAAGACCTCACAGGGTTAAATGATTATTTGATTATGACTCTTGCTGATTCACTTTCAGTGAAACTGACTGCTGGAGAGGCTGTGGGATGGAAAGAGCAAATCTTTTCCATATATTTTTTTGACGATAGGACAGAATGGCATTTGGATATCTAGTTTTCAAATCTTATATTTAAGTACCATCACGCCGGCTTATATATTTCTATCAAACCTGTAATGATCCTGGTTGCTCTGCATGTGTTAGCAGATTTGTTTGACTTCCTGCAGGAAAAACTAACCTTTATTTGACCTGTTTAAGATGAATATATTTGATAAATGCTTGAAAGGATGGAGTAAATAATAATAAAAATGCAAACAATGTAAACCAGACTTTGTGTGAAAGTGTACAGTTATAATTTAACACCCTGTTACACAGCAGTGTAATCTGCTGCACCTGGTTTTAAATATTTTATTTGTTTGTTTGTTTTTTACTTTTGGTTGGTTTTGCATTTATTGTTTGGATTGGTATGCTCACCTTTAATACTAAAAGAAAAAATCCCACCTCAACACACACACACACAGAGGAATTAAAATTAACTACTAAGAGTTCTCAACGTATTTATTTTAAGGGGCAATGCTTGACAATGTGCTACTCTAACTGTGAGTCACAGTGTGTGACTTCCCGGGCTGTGATAATTACAGAACAGAAAACCCTCAAAAGCAGTTGCCTTTTAATGAATAGTCTCGATGATGGGTTCGCTTCAAAGCTTAAACCTAATATGCAAACATGTGTAGAGTAAGAAATCGCTCCGCGATGAGCAGAAGCTGCTCGTATTTGTTATTCACTGTGTGTCTTCTTTGATGTTACAGGATCTTGGGAGTCACGCCAAGATGTGACTGTCACGGCGCGTCATAGTTTGGAGGCTCTACAATACTTGTTTCCATAGCAACAGAAATATCAGAATATCCAAAAAAGTCCCATTCCCACAATGCAGTCCTCTCAGCCGCCGAAACCGCGGCGCTTTGACGTCAGCAGACGGACCAATAACTTAGCTGCACCAAAGTCTCACGGCCCTGGGTTTCAGAGGGAGGATAAAAACATGAACACAATCACCACGCCGTCCCCACGCCGGGCCACCAAGGGCCCCACCGCTCCCTCCAGGACCAGAGTGGGCGTACAGCCTCGAGCTCCAGTAAGCCAGTCCAGGTTAAGCTCACAGAAACAGGGTTCTACTGTCTCTAAACTAGCTAAACCCAAACCCAAGAATGCCCGTGCATCTGCAGCAACTCAAATTGTACCCGCAGCAGATCCGCCTCCTCCGCTTCCCTCGGTTCTTCCTGTTGACCCGAACTGCAACGAGCCGAGCCTCCCGTGTCTATGCTGTGATGGCCGATCCCCGCAGGACAACAACAGCATGTTCAACCACAACCACAACAACAACAACACCATCTCCCTCAGACATCAACTGCAGCTACCGCCTCCACCGGCCCCGATGCCCCTGAGGCAGGATGGGACCGGGGCCAAGGAGCAGGCACAGGCAAAGGCCCAGATGGAAATTTCTGCCTGCCCTGCTGCCAGTCTGGAAAATGAAGAGAAGATTTCAGATGAAAACACTGAAGTAGACAATAAGAAAAATGCAAAGGTGGACGAAGATGATGAGGAAGAGAGCAGCGGGGATATTGAGATTGATGATGAAGAGGACGATAACGATGACGATGAAGATGATGACACCCTGGTCCCCTCGTGCTGCGACTGTCCCCCCTCCCTCCTGGAGTTCTCGCTCTCCTCTTCTACCTCCTCTTCCTCCACTTCCATCAGCTCCTGTTCTGATCTGGAGTCTGACTGTGCCGATCAATCTGCCTCCATCTGCTCTTCCCAAGATCAAGACAATCTGTCCGTCTCTCTTTCCTCCAAAGACCACTCTCTCCTACAAGGCCCTGACAGCAAGCCTCCTGCTCGCTCACCTCCATCCCTCCCTTTGAACCGAAATCCCTTCTGTTTAACATCTCATTCCCCGAGTCCACCTTGCTCCCCAGATGAGGGTTACCCTTCTGCGCTTGACTCACCTTCCCCTGACTACTTAGGAGTCAAAGATGATTCTGAGGTCACCAAATTAGGCTTGCTTGACTTTCTAGAATCGGTCGGAGAATTTGGGAAAATGGAGCGGTTCAGCCAGGTGATCCAAGTGGCTCGCTGGGATCTGGACGGGGAACAGCACTGGGATGTTCTGCGGGATCGCTTAGATCACCTGGATCGTTTGGAAAAGGTGAACAGGGAAGTAAAACTGACCTACATTGCCAGACTCCACGAGAAGGGCCTTGATCTTGGAGATCTGGATGAGCAGGACCTTTCGGATGTCATGGATGAAATGGGCAACATTGACATTCCCTGGAAGCTGTATAAAACACATGATGGAACGATGGGAGAATCTCAGGAGTTTTCCGATGCCGGGGTCGACTTAACCGCTCCGTCAGACTGTGAAGATCCCCTCGTTCCAGATTCCCTCACACCTTCCCCTGTTGAACCGCCACCTAGACCCCCAAAACCTCCAGCGCGACATGCCAGCGTGAGCTCGGACCTCCACACCTACATAAATATCAGCAGAGAGACCACCTCCATCGCTGTTTCCACCTCTCCTACATTGTCTACCTTCTCACCTAACTCCTCATCCCCCACATTCACCACTTTTAGGTGTGAGAAATCCCTACCTTCATCTCCACCATCCATTCCTCCTCTCCCTGCTTCTAAGCCAGTTCCTTACCTCACTCTGTATACCACCCCTTCTCCACCTCCCTCTATCCCCACCCCAACACCTCCTATCCCTCCACCTCGAAAGCGACACCTCGCACGGAAGGAAGCGCAGCGCCTCGCGGCTCTTCAAGCCGAACAGGAAAAGACCCCCATGTCCCTCCCCCCACCTACCACCCGCCCCCCACCACTCCCTCCTCCACCTGTTATCTCAGTCTCCTCTTCCTCTCCTCCTGCCATACCACCTCCACCTGCGCTGCCTCCTCCACCATCCTTCCACGCATTGGATGTAGAGATTCGGAAACTGCTCATGCTTGCTGGACTTACCCAAGCTGAGCTCCTCAAACTCAGCCCTGAGCTTGGTGTCTGTGTCGGGGGGTTAGAAGACGAGGGAGATGGAGATAATTTCATGAAACCGAAATCTCTGGAGTCACAAGAGTTCAGTCTGCGGTACAGAGAAGAGGAAAGTGAGCCTGACACACAGCTGGTGGCCAGAGATCAATGGGTTGGCACTGAAAAGTTGGAGGGAGATCAAAAAGCAGATATAGCTGAAGAAGGCAAAAAGAAAGAGGAGGGCAGAGACACACAGAGAACAACGTCATTTACTGAGATGGCAAGGAGAAGGAAGAAAAACACTGGCTTGGCATTCGACCAGTACTACAGTTTAAGCAATACACATGAAGATAAAGCAAAGAATGTGAGCTTTGGGGCTTCCCGTTATTCTGCTGAGCCACCAGAGTCACCGCCGCCTCCTCCTCCCCCTCGCCCTCTGCCACCCATTCCTCCATGTTTGCCATCCCTCAAAGTCAGCACTCTGCCCGCCAACTCTGAACAGCCTGAGCGTTTTGATTGGCTGATAGCATTCACACCTGAGTGTGAAGCCCCACCACAGCTGCCACCCCTAGAAAAGAGAAAGGCATATGTGGAAACCCAAAAGAAGCCCAATTCGTCAGGTACCTCTCCAGGGTCAGCTCCAAAGGTCACAACCTTTAAAGAGTTGCGTTTCCGCAACAAGAGCTCCTCTCCTCCGACTAAGGTGATCATTGAGCCCGATCCTGACCCCACAATAATCACTCCAGATCCAGATATACTCTACAACTTAAAGTGGAGGAAACATAAGGAGGGAAGTGATGGCAGCCAGTGGGAGTACACCTCTCAGGCTCAGGCCCTTTTCATGCAGCCGCCGCCAGCCCTCACCTCAATGGCTGCTCTGCAGGAAATGCTCCAGAGAGCTGATAAGGAGGGGGGGCAACTAGAGTTGTGCCCATCACAGAAGATTGGCTGCTCAGTCAGTGACAGCAGCCTGTGGACCTTGGACAGAGAGTGGGAGGGGGAAGAAATTAAGAAGGAAGAAAAAGAAGGGAAGGACAAACTAAAGGAGGAGGTGGAGGTGAGAGGACAAGCTGATGGAGGACGGACTTTTGAATCAAGAACTTCAGGTGAGTGTGATTTTAATGGTAGTAAATTGGAAGTTATATTCAATAACACAAAGTACAGTCCTGCCTGTGCATGTGCATAGAAGAAAGTAAACACACAAAAATAAGTCAGAGCAAATGGGATGACAGAACAGATCTGGGACGGGCAGATGATGGAGAGGAACAGATGGGGAAAAGGCACGCTCACAGTCGTCTTGCTCAGTTCTTCAGTGATGCACAAATAATATCCTTTGACATTACAATGAAAAGAAACAGAAAGCCAAGGGAAATGAAAAAAAAAAGTACACTCATTTGTGGAAATGATAAATGGAGCCACGGAAGAGAGATGGAGCGGGAACATGAGTCACTGAAAAGGATGATGCAATGATGCGATGGCATGGGATAAACAGGGTGATTTTAGATAGGGGAGTAAGAAATGTGAACACAACAGTGAGAGATGGAAGAATATAGTGAGGCTAGTGAAGGTAATATGAGGAGAAAGGGGAGGTTGGAAACTTTCCAGCCAGTATTTCCTGTACGGGTTATCAGCGTGTGATGTCATCACAGACTTATTCAATTATTCATCCACTCTTCAGATTGAGGGGGAGAGGAATAATGGAGCTCACTACCTTCCTCACTTTAAATCGGACTTTTTCCTGTTTCCTGTTTTTGTTTTTTTTCTTTCTTTGTTGGCATCCTGAAATATTTTCCTTCTCCCCTCTCTCTCTGCTTCTTTAATAGTTTTGAATCCCAGTTTTGGGACATTTATGTGTTTTTACTTATGCTGTCTCCACCCAACACCCCACCCTTTGCTCCCTGGAGCAGCACAGATAGCTCAGATCAGGTTACGTAGCTCATATGGTCCTACATTAGGCTACATTAAAACTAACTTGTTCATGTACAGCAGGGTGTTTAAAACCAAGACTGGATTATTTTTTCTAAATGATTTATAGGTTAAAAATTTATAGGTTAAAAGTTTCAGATCTTTTCTCAAAACCACTGCAGTGAGGTAGGTTTGGGGGATAGGTGTATACACCTTTAAGAGCTGAAGGGGTGGATCTTAGTACATGGACCAATTACTGCCAGCCAGGGTCAGAAAACTAGGAAGTATCATGTATTTGTTGCAGTTCAGACACAGCTCAAGTCTAACCAAGGTATGGTTGCTTTCTAGCTCCTTTTTTAGTTTAAGGTAAATACAGTGTAACGAGAGTCGGGGTGCCACTCTGAATTTCCACAAAGGCGGGCCTGATGATTGAGCAGAAAGGAACAGAAATCTGTTATCTGTTGACTGACTCAGCAGTACAGTTTTTGCTGTACTGGTGGAGAAGGGAGGGGTGGTGGGGAAGAAGGTAGAGAGAGATAGAAACTAAAAGCAGAGAGTGAGAGAGAAGGTGATCCGGAGGTGATGACAGCACGCACTGCAGTAAAGTACAAAACGTTTAGCAACACCAGTCACTGACTGTGGTTATCACTCATAACTCTCAGGTGTCAAACAGAAATCTGATGTCACAAAGAAAACGTGGATTCTTAACACGTGTTGTAGTAGGATGACTCTTCAGGAATGGCATTTTAATTATGATGAATTAAGCGAGTGAATAACAGACAGAGTCCTTCTACCGTGCAGCTGTGAGACTGCTCCGTAATTATTCTTTTACAGCCTCCGTGTCATTTCCTGTCATGTCAGACCCCTCCTAAGCGAAAGACTGTGTTTATTGCTCTTCATAAATCAGCTCCATTGACTTCCATGCACCGTCGGTGTGTAACTGTCAATCAGACGTTTGACTGGAATAAATACTGCATGGTGTTTTGAAGATGACTGCTAGAATACACATGTGCATTTTTTCTCTCAACAGACACTAACATGTTCTGCATCTCTCTCTCCTTCCCATTTCTTTGCCGCCTCTTTCTTACTTTTATCTTCCTTGTTTTTCTCACTTATCCATCCTGTTTGGTTTGTTTCCATTCGGTTGTCTCCATTTTGGCATCATCGCTCCCTCATTACCATTTATGCTTGTGCGTCTGCCCTCTCCACCCGAACTCCTGCACTTTTTGGCCTTGCTCTCCCTTTGAACCGAGCAGTTTCCTCACCCCCGCTCTCCCTCGCCCAGTCCTCCCAACCCTACTTCCTCCACACCGCTATCCCTTCCTTTCGCCCAGGCTACTGTTACTCCCACCCCCTTGCAGATCCCAGGCCCCGCAGTCATGTAGGCCAAGGGCCCACAGACACACACAGAAACACACGGTGGACTCCTGCTGTCCACTCAGCTTGTATCCACAGAGATGAATCGAGCTCTGGGTTTAAAGATGAATCCCCGGCTGCTTTTGGTGTAGAGTCTCCACGTGACTGTGGGGATAAGTTTAAGCAAAACACACATTCAGCTTACCAATATAACAGCGATCCCAAAACCAATGAAAGGGACTTTGCAACTGAGTCAATCTGCAATCTTGACTCCCTTTACCAAAGTGATTCAGAGAAGCAGAATGATGCCAACGCCGTGTCTGTTAGCAGCACCGCTGAAGCTCCAGGTTGCACCACACCGTATAAGAATATCGATGTTATGATGATGTATTCAAACAGCATCGGTGCTAGAGATTCGATGTATTCAGAGAAGCGCTCACTCTCACACACAGACCAGGTCAGCATCAAGGCTAGGACATCCAAAGATCTCCCTCCCCTCCCCACCTATTACCTGTACCACCCTAAGAACTGCCCTCTTCACAGGGGGGCTCCCCCCCGCCTCTCTCCTATCGGAGCCCTCTCCCCTCCCCATCGCTCCGGAGCACCCCCTCCCGGTGCAGCAAGCTCCTCCCTCAGCTCCCCGCTTTTCCCCCGCTCGCACACCTTGCCTGCCCTCGCTGCTCCCCTCTACTATCCAAACCTCTACCCTCCTATACCGCCCAGGGCGCCCCCCCTACCCCCAAAACTCTACCAGGCTCCTCTGCAGTCACGCGTGGCGAGTAAGATCTCTCTCTCTCTCCATACATCTTACACTTTTTCTCCTTGTCTGACATCTCGCATGTCTGTCTGTCTCTCTGTCTGTCTCTATTTCTGTCTCTCTTCTCTCGTCTGGATGTGGTGGCCTACACGCTTGTGTCACCTATGGCCCCGGGGGTTTGCAGATTTGAAAGAACTAGGTAACTGTAGCTGTTTTATATATCAGAAGGTGCGTCCCTGCAGGCCATCTGATACGTCTTATCTGCTCTGTCCTTTCAAATCCGCAAAGGGCCTTCAGAAGGGTAACAGCTGTTTCTGTCACAAGGTGTCTAGAGTCACTCTCATCACTGTCTCTCTCTCTGTCTGTCTTTCCTCACCTGTCTGTCTCTTTGTCCCGATGTTGTTCTTGTCGTCTTTTTGTTTTTGCATGGTGTACCCACACAGACACGTGCATTTCATGCAAAGCGAACCCTAAGTAGCTGCTTGATGATGATGTGATGCTAATAAATAAATAAAGTTTTCATTTTTATTTGTTCTGTGTTCGGTTAAGATCCACGGCATCCTGTCCATTGTACACATTTGCATTTATCGATCTAGTTTATATAAATACATTTATATAAACAGCAAAATGTACTTTACACCTACCCTTTGCACATGGATGTACTTTCTTCTGACCTGGTTCTTGTGGTAGTTCCTACACTTGTTTGTTCCTAGCTCTGCAGTTCCTCCGTGTATGCCTATATTAAGTATGTGAGTATTTGTATAACTGTGTTTGTGTGAGTTGAGGTTAATTGCATGGGATCCTGTTTAGCCCTGAAGCAGACAAAAAGTTGTGTTCACAGATCCAGTTGTGAAAACCTCATCACAGTAATCCTACAGGATGTGCTCGCTCACTGTTTGTCGTCAGCAGTAACGACTGCTTCCATCTGCTTCTATCTGGCTTCTTCATTGCTTAACTGCTCCTGCTAATAATGCTAATATTTTAGTTGTTTTGTTTCTTTTGGTGGCGATTCATTTTTTTTTAAGTTTGTTACTTTGTATTTTTTTTATCACTTGCATACAAAGTAATTGCGATATATATTTATTTGGGGTTTTGTTTACCATCGCTGTCAGCTGTTCGCAGTGTCTCATTCGCTGGCTCTGTGCTGAAGACAGACACACCCTGGATGGGCGAGGATGTGAAGCATCCAATGAGAGGTCTTGGCCTATCCTCTCTGTGCCTACAGGAAAAGAAAGGTGGGGTTGGATGTACATGTGCAGGATGTGCGTTTGTTTGTCTGTGCACGCTCTTCTAACCAGCTTTACACCCGGTTCTCCTCTCTAGCCCTGGTAGGCGCAGTTAGTGTGGCAGTGGAAGCCATATTGGCCCAGTTCAGTTCTTCAAGGACTGTGGTTCAGAAGGTCAGTACCTGCTGGTTTGATGACAGTAGCTAGAAGGACTGTGTGCTTTTTCATTTTTAGTCACCCTTTATAATCTATGTTTTTTTGGCTAAACGTCATGGTGTATTAAATTCATTATGTACCTTTGAAAATATGTCCCCTCTTCCTTCTTGTTTTGACTATTGTGTGCCTTCCTCCAGTCTTCCTCAGTTAACAGGGTACTAGAGTATCTTAAGATAACCCAGTTTCTTAGTCACAAGAATTTCTTTGTCAACTTGCTGCTCACTCACCACCCAAATCATCCCTCATTACATCATGTTGATCATCATCACACAATCCCCCTTTTCCACCCCTCCCTCTCTCTTTGAGTCATCCTTTTCATCTTCTTGTCCAATCGCTGCACATCTTCCTCCTCACCAAACACCCATTTTTTTCCCCCCCAAACCGTGCTCCCTTCCTTTCTTCTCCTCTCCTCAGGCCTTATCAGGAGACAGCGCTATAAATCCATCACTGGGCCGTCTGGTGCTGCAGTGCCTCTGCCCCGCCCTCCACAGCTTGCTGACTGATGGCTTGAAACCCTACCAAAGTGACCTGATTGCAGGCAGAAGGCCAAACTCTGCTTGGAGTCTGGTCCAGGCTTCAACCAGGGCAGGTAGCATATCATGCATCATAGCCGTGGATATTAAAAATCAGATATTATCCTGTTGTTCCTCTTGAGGTTTGGTTTCCTGGTTGATAGTGATAAACTCTGCAATTCGTCTGTCTCCACTTTTCTCCCACATCAGTCAATACTTGTTGATTTTATCGTCTAAAATGCTGAATAAAGTGAACACCAGGACACAGATATTGATTGGCCTACGAGTGCCAAGCTTCACAGCAATTTTTCACTCACTTCTGTAAGGTCCTTCATTGATCTCTCTCTCTCTCTCTCTCTCTCTCTGTGCATTTTATCCTCTTCCTCCCAACCGATCTTCCAAGGTCCTAAAACTCATGCCTTGTTCAGTCTGCAAGTTCGAGTTGGAGAGCTACCCCAGCTCAGACAGAGCAAACACAGGTTCAACGCATTCCTCCTCGGCCTACTGAAGTAAGCAGTGGCTATTAACAATCCTTGATCTCCACTGACGACTCGTTTAAGAGCACGCTATTCATTTTATTATTGCACTCATAAGGCCAGATTTACTAATGGTTCTGCGCAACCACAAAACCATTTTGTGGCATTCATTTTACCTCAAATTGCAGTAAATTGAACATAGAAAAAAGACTTGTTATATTTTGTGCCTGGTGTTGTTGTGATAGTTGCATTAGCAGTGTTCATTTATTTGGAATGACAGGATACCAGTGTGAGTACGTAACGACATGGGTGGATGGGTCAAAGTTGTGAGTGTGTGTAAAAGGTTCGACTACATCCTGTAACTCTTCGCTCGGTCTTAACTCTGCACGCTTAGATCTGAGCTCCACATATTTGTGGTCCGTAGTAATACTGGTATTTTGATGAAGTGGAGCCTAACTTAACCAAACTGAAGTGAACTGAAGAGTCCTGATGTTAAATAGGCAACAGGGTTATATTTTAGAGTGAGCTGATGGTTTTCAGTGTTTCAGACATTTAGTCTCATTTCAGTTTATTTATTTATTTTTGCTCCTCTCTATCAGAGCTGTTACATACCACATTGGAATGTGGAGCTGAAATGAAAACGGGATCTTTGTTAATGTGTTAGAAAAATGTCTTCATCTTACAATATGTAATATTGACTGAAATAGGTATTTAGCGCTTCATACAGCCTGCAGGAAACAAAAAAGCAGATCATGCACTTGCATAGCGGCACAGTAACAGTATCTTCAATAAGACACCGACAATAAATAGTGATTTGTGTTCTCCTACACATGGTGCAGGTCAGCTGTTACACATAGTTTGTAGTAACGCAGCTCTCGTCTGCGCTCCACCGGAGTCTCAGTCCTCAGGTTCACACTCAGTCTTCAGTCATTTCTAACAGTGGAGTTCAACCTTACATTAAAGATACTGTCTCTCCTCCAACTGCTTGTCATTTTCCTGAATTCTCTCACTGTTTTCAGAGAGAAACACTTGAGTAAAACCTGTACTTGCACTGTTTTACTACACCCTCATCGAGGCTGCTTGTTTTTAACCTGCTAATTTGTGCTGCTCTTGCAGAATGCTGAAATCAACTGCCTGCATTCTTGTTTATAAATTAGCACATTGTTAGTAGATCACCCACATAACTTTCCACTCCCATGGGCGCATATCTGCATTTGGTAATTTGCTCCACTTAGTAAATCCGGCCTAAACTGCATAATAATTTCTGTGCACGTATCTTCTTTGTATCCTCGTTACTCATCTTCTTTCTGTTTTTGTCTCGTAGTACCAAGCTTCTTGACTTCTGGCTGTCTTACCTTCAGTCTTGCAGTGGTAAGTTTTCCTCTCTTCTAGCAGTTGTTGCAGTTATGAGCAGGGTGCAGTTTGCCAGGGTGGGGATGCAAATGCAGGGGATTTTCCCCTCTTTGATGAATAAATGAAATAAACTCAGAGTAATCAGGAGACCACTTACCTGATCAGTGACTTCAGAATTTCCTGCAAAGGTGAGCTCCACAGCAGCTGCTGTGACGGGCTGATTGAGAAGAGCAGTCACGCGTTCATGTAAAAAGAACCTGTCCACAGTTCAAAGTTAGAGCAGGTGATTTGCGACACTGTAAGACGAGGTTACAGAAGAAAACAGGAAAGTGTTGAGAGAGAAAGGGGGAAGACACTCAGCAAAGGGCTGTGGGTCAGACTCAACCTGTGCCACCGAACACTGACCATAGGGTACGTGGTCACCTGCTGAGCAACCAGACTCATTTTTACACATTTTTTAACTCTCAAACTCGAAGATCTCCAATTGATTCAGTAAATGAATCATCCAGAGAGAAGGAAAGCGAAAAAGTCTGTCATCAAAGCAGGCTGTTTTCTTGATGTAGGTATATGCTATACAGGACTAATTAATATTTTTCAAATGCAGCATTTTGTTCTGTTAAAATTTGTACGTATTTCTTTTCAAATATTGAAGCTTAATGGCAAAATACTATTAATTGGATTTGGGACTTTATTCTTGCATGTCAAACCTTTTATACGGCTGCATTTGATCGAGACGTAAACATTAATATTTCTCTAGAGGCTGTTAATATTCCTCATATTAATTTCATTGAAAAGAATTCATGAGAATATTCTTGTAAAAGCTGTGGACATGTGTTTACGTCCTGAATTTGTTTAGTTGGATTCTGTAAACGTTACATTGACAGCAGCGATAAATGCCACTATTTTCATGTCGTGGTGCAAATCTGGTTACAAGCATAAATGTAAATACTGAAACTGACCTCTCTCTCTCGCGCTCTCTTTTCTCAGATGTGCTGGAGACCTATTACCACCCCACCTCTTTTATGCGTCTGTCGCAGACCGCCTGCCAGCCTCTGTTTGAGGAGCTGCTCCTTGTGTTGCAGCCTCTGAGCCTGCTCACCTTCAACCTCGACCTGCTCTTCCAGCACCACCATTTAGAGCCAGAGAGTCACAGGCCAGAGATCTCCAGCCCTCCCTTTCCGGATCCTGGATCCCAGCTTTCAACAAATGAGACAGCAATAAATGGGTCTCAATCCAAAACTCCAGACAGCAGATACAGTGAAAGCCTCTCAGAAGTAGACTTTGGAAGCCCAGATCATCAGGCAGCTAAAGATGCTAAATCATCACCTGTGACTAATTCAGATAATGGAGGATCGGCAGTGTCAACAGATACCAGTTTTGGACCCATAAAGGCTTCAGTCACTCAGGAGGAGACGAGTCCTCAACTGTTGTGGGTCCAGGAAAAAGAAATTGAAGATTTGCCTCCTCCTAACGTTGAGGAAGACAGCCTCGCTCAGCAGGCAGGACAGGTAGCCACAACTGTTCAACTCCTCTGCCTTTCTATTCAATGATGATTGTGTGATTATGCAGAAATTAATTTATCTGTTTTTTTTATTTACAGGTAATTCAACAAGGATGGGGTGCTGTGGTGCGCTGGGGAGGCCGACTGAGTCAGAATCTGGCTGAGTTGAGCCTCTCTGCAGTGAAGAAGGATGAGATGAACACAGATCTGCCAGATCTCCAGGCTCAGGCAGGAAGCGACTACACTCCAGTCAGCGGTAGTACTCAGGTTCCCTGGGGTCTGGGCCGGCTCTTTGGAGCCTCCAAAACTCCCACCAGCCCGACAGGTCACACACAACCAACCAGGTCAGTCATTAAATATGTAATAATTATTATGTAGTCTAGACTACAGAAATTGGTTTTACTGATAATCAATCAATTGAATAAATTAAATCAGCTTCTGAAGACAATTGTCTGTGACTCATGCCTGTTTGTAATTTTCCAAGTTTCTGTAATTTTCCTCAGACGTCCCTCTCAGTGGTTTGCACCTGGTGTCACTGCGCTGACCCGAATGGTGAGCAGCAGCTCCACACCAATGCTGAGAAAGATCCCCGAGACTCTGGGAGAGACCGGATCAGAGTCCGAGAAAGATGTCGACACACTGGAGATGAAGGACAAACCCAGACCACTCAGGTACAGCAGACATAAAGTGATGGCAATGATGGATAAGGAGCAATGACACAGCATTGCTGTTTTCTCACTGTTACTGTTGCAAGCGCTGATTCTGTTTCCAAGTTTTAAATACATTTATATGACCTATATTGGCCTTTATAATGTAGACCAGGGGTCTCCAACTCCAGTCCTCGAGAGCTACTGTCCTGCAGCTTTTAGATGCGTCCCTACTCCAACACAGCTGAATCGAATGGTTGGATTACCTCTTCAGCAAGTTTGGCAAAGGTGATAACAAGCCATCCATCTGATAGAGGTGTGTCGAAGCAAGGATGCGTCTAAAAGCTGCAGGACAGTAGCTGTCGAGGACTGGAGTTGGACACCCCTGATGTAGACTGTCTTTGTTAAGTGAATGGTAACATCTCAAAGCCCAAAACTGGCAAAAATCAGATGACAGCAGTGTAATTTTGGGTCAGACCTTTACACAAGTGGGATCCTAGTCTGCATATGAAAGATGGATCCAACTTCAAGGTATGAGTAGTGATACCAAGCTAGTGCCTCAAATCTGCATTCTCTCTTCTCATCTGAGAAGCCCCATTGTTTACACGCCTGTGACAAAAAAAATTGACCCGTGATGTCAGTAAGTTGTCCCAATGATTTTATGGTCTCAATCGCTGGTTTCAAGTCAAATTTTACATTTCCATCCAGAGTAAATTAGATGATAGGGTTTGTCTGCCTTGTGAGTGTGCAGTGTCCTCTATTTTTCACCCAGATCTGGTTTCAAAAGACTAATATGGTCACAGTGGGTGACACAGTTACTTTTATGTCTTTTCTTTTGCAAATCAATATTTTTCCCCACTGATAAGGGCGGCAGGGGTTATACCAGAGACACCAGAATAGCTGCTGTTATCAGTCTGAAGTCTTGTAAACGGTGACTCATCCCGTCTGACATTATACGCTGACGTTACTCTTTGTGGCTGGTGTAAACGTCGATCACTGCGGCTGAGACAGTGTCCTCTGTCCCAGGTCGGTGCGAACGCTGTGTGACCACGCTGGATCCGGTTCCGAGCTCAGCTTCCGCAAAGGGGAGGAGCTCGTGGTGTTAGGAGGCGTCGATCAAGACTGGATTCGCTGTCGTCAGGGAGACAAAGAGGGGCTGGTACCTATTGGCTACACCTCTCTCATCATGTGACCATAACTGCTGCACTTAATCAACACTAAAAAAATCAATAAATAATTATAAAATATATATATATATATTTTAGGTGAGTATTGAAAGGTTATGGTAAGGCTGCACTACTCTGAAAGGGATATTTCACACAGGCTCGGTTACAGTTTGAGTTAAGGGCATAACACCATCTGTTGTGCTTTATGTGCATCAGAGGCAATCTGC